>NC_051438.1:9422931-9481512 GCF_001649575.2 Kryptolebias marmoratus
GTGTTCTGGGCACGTCCCACCGGGAGGAGGCCCAGAGGAAGACCCAGGACACGCTGGAGGGACTATGTTTCTTGGCTGGCCTGGGAACGCCTTGGGATTCCCCCGGAGGAGCTGGCCCAAGTGGCTGAGGAGAGGGAAGTCTGGGTCTCCCTGCTTAGGCTGCTGCCCCCGCGACCCGACCCCGGATAAATGGAAGAGAATGGATGGATGGATTTGGAAAATTTTAATTCAATCTTTTCTCCTAATTCAGCCAGTTCCCACCAGCCCCACCAGCACGTCCCCGACACCAGGTGGAACTCTGGGCATGTCCAAAATGGATGCTCCGAGCATGCAGGACGTCTACATCCTGTCTCCTGTCTCCGGTCTCTACAGCCCCAGGTCAGACACACACACACACACAGGGTCCTGTTTTCTTTTTTTTTATTCTCCGATGAAGGCCATTATGTCGATTATGGTGATGCTGCAGATGACAGGGGCGATGATGCTGATGACACTGACGGTGACAGTTCTGCTCTCCTCAGGGACGAGATGGGCCTGATGTCGTGTGACGACATCAGCCGCTACAGCGTGAGCTCCCAGTCCGGCTCCAAAGGGTCGGAGGCTGTCAGCTACTACCTGGACCAGGACAGCGGTCAGTACTTCTCCCTGCTGGAAGGAGACGGACCCGCTGGGCCCGACTACGACCGCGGCCGCAACACAGGGGTGCGGCGAAGGGACAAGACCCCAACACATGGTAAGACAGGTGAACGAGACCCCGGATGGAGCAGGGAGCGTCTCTGGGCTTGTGTGTGGTCAGCTGAGCTGCATGTTCACCTCCACCAGTTCTCCCATCCGTTCGCCGTTTCCTCATCGGCGTGCATTCCCTGTGTTTTTACACACACGACACACGGCTAACAGTCAGTTCGTGCACACAGCGGCTTCAGCTCCCTTGTCTGCCCCGGCACCTGTGTCCACCTTTGTCCCGAGACGGCCTCCGTTAAGACGCCTCTCTGTCAGGGTATCGGGGGACTGCAGAACCACACGACGTGCAAGACACGGGTCGTGAAACGGAACAAGCAGCTCGCTCGCTCACTCCCCTCATAAATATACATGCAGACATCATTTTTCTCTAATGTGTTCTGATGCCCACACAAAAATCTCTGCCAAGTCTGACCAGAATGCTGGCTGAGAATTAAAGAGCAGCAGATCAAACACACACACACACACACAAATGTGCTGGTACATAAAAAAAAAAAAAAAGAAAATTAGCATTTTTGGCCAAAACGAAGTGTGAATGCTGAGTGCTGAATGACTTTGCTGAAATTCGTTAAAGAAGCCAAAGCTGAATTGTTAAAAAACAATCGGAACAAAAGTTAAACGTAGCAAAACAGAAGCTAAAACCAGCAAAACAGTAGCTAAAAGCTAAAAAAGAAGCAGCTATGACGAGGTAGACTTTAGAGAGCACATATTTTTTCAAAAGATTTGAAGAGATCTCAGTATCTTTAGATAAAAAAATGTAGATAAAGGTAAAAAAAACTTTAAAAAGTATAAAAGTTAGGATTATCAAAAGTCATTATTGGCCTTTATTTGACCAGGCAAATCTCATAGCCGTAATGTCCTGAACAATTGTTTTAATATCTGAATGGCTAAAATAACTCAAAGTATGCTGAAGTAGTTAGAGTTCGAAAAGCATTCAGATAAAACCACAAACAGGAAAACCACAGTGTGAATGCTGAGTCAGCATTCACGCCCAAATGTACCCAAAGTTTTGTCAAAGTGGGGACGAATTTGGTCTCTTGTCAGCAGCTGTTATCTCGTGGTCCAGCGGATTCAGAACTTTAAAGATATTTATTTTTATTTGTACAAACTATCTAATCAGTGGTGGATAGGAATTTGTTTTATCTTTGAGCCAGGCGGTGAATTCACAGACCAACGCTCTTATTACCGTCCTGTCGGCGCCGACAGCATTTGGCATGTTTCCTTCTCATAACCGAAAACCCTGATATCTAAAAAAAAACTTCAAAAGTAGCGGAAAGCAGAGAAATAGTGCATATACTTTGGTAATACAAAGACAAGACTCAACAACATTTGTCATGGGAAGTTGTCAGTGCCATAACTCTTGAACGGTTGGTCCAATTCAAATCATTTATCCAGTTTCTGAAAGTGGAGAACGGGAGCTTTTCGATGGTGTATTGTAAGATACGGTTAAGACACGATGAGCGAGCAAAGGCTGATGTGCCGCCTTGAGTTGAGTGAGGGAGCGAAGGAGAGAGAAGGAAAATGACAAGACATTTTGTGGAGTTTTATTGACTTTTGAAGAGCATTGTCTGACATATTTGAGCTTCAGTCTACCTGAAATCAACCTGACTGCTCAAACGTCCCAGGAGGCAGTGTCAGCAGCAATGATGCTGATGAGAAGGACCCTGAAGATGGAAGGACTCCATGCGAACCAGGAAAAGTTTTTTTTTAAATCAACAAACAGTAGATGTCTTCAAGTTACATCCAACTAAATTGGAACATTTTTTTAATATATGTACAGTGGATATTTACATTGCTCAACATAAGATTAATTTTCTTTTCATTATGTGAAATAAAATATTAATACTTTCACATTTTATTCTAATGCTGTTTTTTTATTATTATTATTATCTGGCTTTTTCATTTTTATACTTCTGGTTGAAAATATTCAGTTGGCACAAATAAATTTCAAAATGGAGGAGATGCTGTTCGAAGCCGGTCACCATGACAGCCTGGCGTGGAAAACTGAGGTCGACATGGTGACCGGCTCCGGCCAGCTCCGACATCATCCCTCGCCTTCTGAAGCTCAAGCCCAAAGAGCTCCTGGAGATCAGCCACCTCTCCCCCCACCATTTTGACCCAGAAGTTTGGAAATGTTTGTGCCAAAAATTCCAACAAATATGCAGCCAAAGATCTACAAAGAGGAGAGAAAATTCGCCTGGAGAGAGAATATAACAGAGGAGATGAAGAGGTTTTTAAGATTGGTGCTGTATATGGCAGTGCTAGACCAAGCTAAAGTCTCAGACTTTTAGAGGACTAAATCTACTTTCCTTTGTGCCTTTGACCACCACTGTCATGCCCAGGACCAGATTTATGGCAATTTCTTCAAATCTAATATGAGTGATCCAGCAGAGGATGCATTCATTGACCAGAAGAAGGGCATGGGGGAGTATGACCACATCCACTGGCTCAGATCTCTCCTGGACATCATAAAGAACCGCTGCATGTCTATTTACCATCTGACGCCTAACATTTCAGAGGACAATTGCCACAAAAAAACAGGATTGCTCTCAAGCGAAATATGAAGGCCAAGCCAACCAAGTAGAGGCTGAAATTCGTCTTGCTGGCTGATGTGAACGGCTACATTGTTGACTTCTCACTTTACACAGGGAAGTCAACAGCTTCAGGCTGTGGTTGATGTTAGGATCTAGAGGTGTCACAAGTAAATAAAGACTACCTGGGGTCCGGATGCATTATTTACTGTGGCCTCCTCTTCTGTTACCTGAGCCAAGCAGGTATTTATGTGCCCTGGACCCAGCAAGGGAGAGCTGGTGTTTCTGCCACCACAGAGAATGCCCTAAATGAAGGGTCACCAGGAGGCTTCATTCAGTGGATCAGGGGCCGTGACCTTCTATTTGTAGAGTGGATGGACACAAGAGAGGTCTTTATCTGTGCAAACGTACATTCTGTGTACAGTGGGGAGGCGGTGCTCCGCTGGCAGGAGGCAGAGGACGGGAAACGACACAGGGTTCCTGTCCACAGACCAACAGCTGCGGGGCAGAGTACAACACATACACGGGAGGTGGACACATCCAACCAGATGCTGAGAACCGACCCCATCCACAGAAGAACCCAAAGGTGGCACGTTGCAGTTTTTCCCGCATTTTCTAGACATTGTTCCTTAACAGCTCCATCCTTCACACGGAGTTATGTGTCAGCCAGCAGCAGAGGCCCGAATCATGGCAGCACCTTCAGGAGGAGGTTGCTGCAGTTCTCCCTGGAGCCCCACTTGATAGCATGCCACCTCTGAGAATCACTGCCCTGTTCACACAAGCCAAGGGCAGGAGCAGGCCCAGACAAGCAGCTCTGTCTGCAGCTGGAAAGGAACTGCTTTAGGGACATACATTATAAAAACAGGCAGGAAAAACTGACCAGTTAAAAGGCTGGGATTGGCACTTTTTTGTATTCATGTATTTTAGTTTAAACTGTTCATTTGAAACTGTTAGCTCGTGCCATTTATTTGGTTATAAACTTGAGAAATTCTGATTTGTTCTTTCCCCCTTTAAACTGTTATTGCACAGTCAAAACCACACAGTAATACTAACTAACAGCCAGCTACTCAAAGCTGAAGTTGAAAAGGGGCAGAAACAGTCAAAGCACAGTAGTCGGAATTTTCGAATCTTACAGCCATACAATCAAAATTAATCCAGGCAGCATGTATATTTATAATCATGGTCTTTATTATCAGCTGATTAGTGATCATTGGGACATTGAAGGTACTCATGAAAATTACAAGTCACTCAGTCACTGTTTGAAGACTAGAGACCCCCCAGGATCAACTAAGCTTGAGTTGTCAGTCATTACCTTCGGGGCAGAAACCGTGGAACATAATTAAAATCGGTTGGGCTCATGAGCCACCCTCACACACCTACATTTAACCGTCAAACTTTATGGGACTAGATTAATGTGTTGTAAAGGGCAATGCATGAGGCGTGTGATGGTTCGGGAAAAGTTGAGCCATGTCACGTGACAATAGTAGTCAAGTTATTTGCTAAACGACAAATTTGTTGTCGTGTGACTGAAAGTGGCCACATATGGACTTTCGTTTTGTTTAATTGTAGATTTTCTTCACATGTGCTCCTCAAACTTAGGTAAATGGAGCATCTCACTGGGCTGTGGGTGTAAGGGACAAGTTGGAGACACAGAATCGCAAGAAAACACACAAATTTGCACTGGGAATCACACTGATTGATACATTTTGAATAAACTCCCAGCAAAATTTGGTCCAAAATGTGCCAGGAGTTGGCATACATATTGAAAAAAAGTACAAGTCTAGTACTCTAAAATAATAATAATAATAATAATAATAATAATAATAATAATAATAAAAAGAAGTTAAGAATAAGAAAATTGGTAATTCTGTTTTTTTAACATTTGCAAAATTTATCCAACACAAATTGATAACCTTTGAAAATTGTTTTGTAACATTTTGGGAAATCCCTCATGAATGCCATTATAAATTTGTAACTGGAGCCCAGTGAGATACAGCCTTAGGGACCTCACCGTTTGGAGACTAACACAATGTTGTTGCCTTGTTGAACTTTTAGAGCCAGAAATGACCAGCTAGGGACTGTTTACACCGACTCAAAGTCTCATTACCTAAAATAGCTAAATTTGTTGGCAAATCTGAACATTTATTAACAAAAGTTACTTTTTTGTGCAATATTTTTTACATTATTGTTTGCATTATGGACAAGGGTAGGAAGTTGACTTATCACACATGCTTCTGCAAATTAAACCTGTACAGAAAGAGATTCAACTTTTTAAGTTTGGTTCAAAAAATACAATAAATGCACTTTTTCAAAGACTGCATATTTGATGATATCATTTCATTTTATTTGTGCATAAAACATCAACAGAGACAATTTCAAACTTCGTATATGCCAAATATTTAAAAAAACATGTTTTTCTGCTGTGTTTGCGCCTCCCGTTCACACACTTGTTGAATATTTACTGAGAAAAACAAATATTTCAAATTTTAAAAATGCTTTTCATAGCAAATATCTTTATTACTTTGTTTCTGGTGTCTTTGGGGGAAGTCAAGCTCCAGAGGTTATCATGAACAATGACAAAACAACCTGTTTTATGTACAATCCCAAACACCTAAAAACTCAAATTTTAAGCTGTTTCTCCTGTTTTGGATTTTTCTTGTGCGTCTGTCTCGCTTCTCTTGATCACCATCAAACTGATTATGTGCAAAATTAGTTAACAAATAAAAGTTAAAAATGGTAATAAATGATTTAAAACAACAAAAAAAACAAGTACTATTGAATCTTTTTTTTTTTTTTTGATATGACGTTAGTTTGGACTTTTTTGCCACTTAGTGGTGGAGCATGGGTATTACATAATTTTTTTGTTAAAAACAATTTGTAGTTGGTTTATGTTTTTGTAGGTGGCATGGGTCCCTGTTGAGACCAACAGTTTTTAATTGATATTTACTTGATATATTCTCAACCCTACGACCAGCAGGAGGAGCCATTTTGAATGTTTTGCCACTCAGGGGGCGTGGCCAAACGCTGCCATGTAGAACAGTGACGTATTTACATCTATAGCTATGGCTCCTCAACCTTTCAGCTTCTGACACACAAAATAACAGCAGCAGAGGAGTGTAACCCTAATTATTGCTAGTTTAGGTATAACAACTTTGCTAATAACTTAAATATAAGCATAATTACAACACAAACAGCTTTAACAAGTGTACTAATTTGATTAATTCATGAAAATTATTATTATTATAATATTATTTGCCACAATTCTATATGCATATCATTATTAATCATTTTTACATTCATTCCATATTTTTAGGAGATTATCTGAGAACCCCCATTTGGTATTTTAGTCCCACAGTAGGACACTGTGTAGAGAAGCAGGAAACAAAATATTCTAGGCCTCCCTTTGTCACTCCGTGTATAAGTCGTAATGGTCCCTCACGAGTCGTCCCCTACCTGCACACACCCCCTCGTTGTCTCACCTGTCCACCCCTCCAGCTGTCTCCCTCGCTGTCCCTCAGTCACCGCCTCCCCTATGGCAGACTGTCTGACTGCTGATTGGTGCTTCCAGGTGATCTCAGACCCGTTTCCATGCCTCCCGAATATAACTGGATGGCCGAGGCCAAGGAACCCAGCATGGGCAAGAGAGGGAGCCGAGGTACACACACCGACAACACACACACACACACACGTACACACACATGCACAGGGGAAAACAGACTCTTAAACTGTTGCCGTGCTTCGCTCCATACCCAGCTCAACACATCTCAGCTCATCCTCTGGTTATTCATGGTGGTGTGGTTGTGTAGCGATACATATCCTGCCAGGTATGTATCTGATAGAGCGACAAATAACATAAATGCGAGGTAATTGCATTTATACACCTGAGCTGGAAACGACAACGTGACAGACTCGAACCTGAGCGGCGAGACTTGATTTGTATTCAAGCGAGGATCCTTCACTCCGCCGTCAGAAAGTCTATGAATAATATTAAAGCGCGGTGCTAATATACGAAGGGGGCGCCGTTGTTTTTTTTTTTTTCCCCTTGTCTCTGTTTTCTTTATTTTCTTGAATTTACGACTGTTCGACAGATTAGTTGGAAAGTTTTATCTAACTGCAGCAGAGGAAAAGTTTCTTTTTCAGACACGACTGAGCAGGAGTGCCCTCCGAATCAACGTAATCACAACAAACAGAACAGATTAGAGCTGCTGTTCACGTCCCCAAGTGTGATCCGTATCAGATCTCCCTGCTCTGAGGCACTTTTATCCTTCTCTGTTATTTTTTTTTTTGTTTGTTTTTTTTTATCTGTAAGAGTCCATTCAGCCTCAGCCGTTCCTTCTCTGAGCTTCTCCCTTGACTGTAAGATGCTATCTTCTCCCTCCGAGGATTTTCCTCCTGTTATCCGTTTTACTGATCCTGTCCATCCTCTTACGTCTCCCCTTGTCCTACAGACTCGGACAACTCCCTGCTCCGTTACCTGAGCGACGACAAGATCCTGGTGATCGAGGAGGAGCCGGAGGGTTTGAGCAGAGAAAGCCGGCGAGATTCCACCAGACGCTCTCGGCGCAAGAGCCGCAATCCCAGCAGCCCCAGCTTTCCCATCAGCCCCTCCATGCTGTCGTCCACCCTGCGTCTCGACCAGCCGCCAGAACCTCTGCCCGTACGTAGACATACTTTGAATTTGATTACTTTTTCACTTACTTGTTCCATCCATCCATCCATCCATCCATTTTCTTTACCAGCTTCTCCTTTCTGGGTCGCGGAGAGCTGGTGTCTGTCTCCAGCAGTCACTGTTCGAGAGGCGGGGGACACCCTGGACAGGTCGCAAGTCCATCACTGGGACACATAGAGACAAACGAGACAAACACCCACCCTCTCACTCACACCTAGGGGACAATTTAAGAGTTACCAGTTAACCTAACATGCTTGTTTTTGTTCTGTGGGAGGAAACCGGAGAACCCAGAGTGAACCCAGGACTGTGATCTCAGTGGGATTTCCCTGAATAAAAAAAGTTACATTTTGAAAGATTAGTCAAATCACATGAGGGGGTGACACTCACAGACATGTCCATTGATACACCGAGTGTTCCCACTTTCTCTCGTGGTTGTTGGGCTCTGAAGCCACAAGATCCCGTTTTACTAAAGCTGCTCTGCTTTTGGAGTCAGAGTCTGTGGGCTTTAAGTCATTCAAGCAGTGTTTCTTTTTTATATTATTTTCTTTTTAATTTTATCAACAACAGTGTGTCGTTTGTGTATATGAAGCAGGCAGGACAGACTGCTTGTGTTGGAACCAGCTGAAAGGGAAGGCTGATGCCGTAGCAGCTTTGACTTCTAGGTTCACACTGAAGGTCTACCAGTCCCACACACAGTCTATACCAGGGGTGGGCAACCCTGGTCCTAGAGGGCCACCATCCTGCATGTTTCACTTGTTTCTCTGCTCCATCACACCTGATTTGAATCAATGGGTGATTAACAGACTTCTGCAGAACATGAAGAGGTGATTTAACCACTGAATCAGGTGGGATGGAGCAGAGAAACAAGGAAAACATGCAGGATAGTGGCCCTCCAGGACCAGGGTTGCCTACCCCTGGTCAATAGCAACACATTATTATTTGACAGAATGTAGCTCGTAGGTCTGGAATGGAACAGAAACTAATCTTTTGAGGTTTTTGTTCCTGGTCGCCTAACATTGGAATCTGCGTGCATCCAAGTATGTAGGACACTATTTGACTTACAAAAACAGGAGTTTGTTTGTAAAAATTGAACATTTAAAGCAGGGGTCTCCAATCCTGGTCCTGGAGGGCCACCATCCTGCAGGTTTTACTTGTTTCTCTGCTCCAACACACCTGATTCAGTGGTTTAATCACCTCTTCATGTTCTGCAGAAGCCTGTTAATCACCCATTGATTCAAATCAGGTGTGTTGGAGCAGAGAAACAAGTAAAACATGCAGGACGGTGGCCCTCCAGAACCAGGATTGGCCAAACTTTTCAAAGGCAGTGCATATGCATGCAAACCCATACGGTTTCATGCACTGCCATTACCAGCCTCGGCCATTATTAATTCCACTGCCTTCTCCTTTATGAAAGGTCATGAATAAATGCGTAATGTATATTTTTTTGTTAGACTGATTTCAGGAAAACACTGCAAAAAAACAAAAAAAGAAATTCACACCTAAATTCAAAACACATAAAATAGCCATTATAGACCTATAAATGTTCATAAAAAATTATAAGAAGCTTTATAACTGGTCTAGACTGCAGATGCTTGTCTGTATTCGAATCTGATTTTTGTTTTTATTTTCCACACATTGCTGCTGTAATACAGTTTGTTCAGTATAGATATATTTTTTTTTTTGAAGGAGCAGCTTCTGGCTCTAGGACAGGTCATGTTGTTCACAGTTTTACACACTGGTTGTGTGCGTGCGTGTGTGTCAGGTAGAGGAGACAGAGGAGGGCGAGAATGATAAGTGTTACTGCATGGCTGCCAGCATCACGGATGAAGAGAAGGACAGTGACATTGAGGCACGCCCCTTTGTAGCTTTTATCTTTTCTCTCACGCACACACACACACACACACACACACATACAGCAGACACACACAAGAGGGCATTTGTATGCAGGGTAGCCATCTCACAGCTCTTCCTAACTCATCCTAATATCCCCATCTCCTCTGACACACCTGAGTCTAAATAGGAGTTTATCCTGAACAAACACTCACATCTCCACACACACACACACACACACACACACACACACGTAGAAAAGCTCATATCCCTGTGAGTAGGTGTATGACTCAGCATCAGCTAGGCCAATTACAAGCAAGAGTGACAGACTGCGCTTTAAACGCGCAGCACGCAAACACACCGTTGTACACACACATGCGGGGCGCTAACAGCTTAGCTCTCACCAGCCCTCTCTAACCTTCTCAGCTGCGTGCTTCTCATGACGGTGACTCATTTCTGTCCGCCAGCACACAAGGTCCTCTCTAACAAGCACATGCAATCCTCAACAACCTGCAGGTCTCCTCTCTTTCGTCTTCTTTGAATGAGGATATATATATATATATATATTTTTTTTTTTTTAAATCAATGCAAACATATAAGTCACAAAAGATTTGAGAGGTCACACGGAAAAAAACGGCCATTAAATTAAAGGCCTAGCATTCCTTGAAGGAATGCATCTCGCCAGCCTTATCGTTCTTTCGGTCAAACCTTGAAAAAACGTCATGCAATATTGTGAGATGTCCCACTCAGCGTTGTGTTTGACTCTCAGCTACTACCAGATCAAACTGTAGCTCAGTATCTGTAAAACTGACTGAGTTAAAGCCAGTTTTGTGTTTGCTAATGTCAATTACCAGCAGCAGCCATCTTGAATTGGACTAACTCTGATTGGTAATCAGTTGTAGAGCTGCATCCAGTGATTACTTTCTGAGAGTTTCATTGAAACACCTCCAGTGATTCATGAGATACTTTGCAAACAGACAAACAGGGTTGGCTCCAACAATTAATGCCAAAGTTTTAAGGAAAGATCTTGTGCAAGGAGTAGCACTTAAAATATGCGCTGTAAAAAGCTCTCAGCTTCTGCCACGCCAAGTTTTAGCTCAAGATGTGTAAAAATAACTGAATTGTAGCCATTTTTGTGTTTTTCAAGGTCAGCAGGCTGTGGTGGCCATCTTGAATTGGGTCGACTCCGAAAGCTAATCAGCTGCAGCTGTATATCAAATGATTAATTCCTGAAAGTTTCATTAAAATCTGTCCAGTGTTTCACAAGGTATTTTACTAACAGACAGACAGAGTTGACTTCAGCTGGTTAATGGCAAAATATCAAACAAAGGTCTTGTGCAATTTGTCAGCGCTCAGAATATGTGTTTGGGATGAGTCTCTGCTGCTACCATGCCAAATTTAGGTCGATAGCTGTGAAGTTGACAAAAATTCTAGTCATTTTTGTGTTTTTTTTAAGGTCAGTAGGCTGTGGTAGCCATTTTGAATCGGGTTGACTCGTGTTTTTTGAACTGAAAGAGGGTGTACTTTCTTTTTCCCAGAACTGCATATTGGCAGCAGAAGCACTACTTGTGTAAAATGTTATGAAAGTGTGTCCAGATTAAGCGATAATGGTCCCCGGGACATAGGGCCTGAGCCTCCTCACTTTCAAATCAGAAATGATCCCAATCATCTTATTGCTCTTTCAGCTTAGAACCCCCAGCTCCCTTAAGAGCCCGGTCCTGCTCACAGAGTCCCATTTGTTTACTTAAGAAAGGCTATTTTTGAGTCCTCGGTTGAGTGTGAACAAAAAAAAAGGGTGGAAAATAAAAAGTCTCCATAATGCAAACGCTTAAAAACAGCCCAAACAAATTCAGTGGACTCTGCCGAGAGGATTATTTTAAGGGTTTCACAAATGATTAAATTTGTGGTGGTAGAGAATAATTCTTGTAACACCAGGGCTACGTAAATTATAGTCATCAGGAAATCAAGCCTGTAATCAGCCAAAATCAGGCTGCTCGTAATGGAGCCGCTTCAGTTCTCCACTACTACTGAGTGCCGGGTGAAATGTAAATAAACACTAAATGGATTTCCATTCTTTTTATTCTTAATTTATGCCCATTTGAAACATTATGCAACATGTTTTAAACAAGTTTGGACGAGGGAATGTTTATTGCTGCCTTACATAACCCCTCTCTCTCTCTCTCTCTCTCTTTTTTTTTTTTTTAAACAAAACTTATAAAACATTCAGGAACTGTTGTTGTAGCTTTGAAAGTGAATTGTTCTCCTATTTTACAAACAGCTCAGGGTCTACTTTACCAAGCTGATGTAATATGAGCTTAATGTGGTTTGTCTTGCCTAATTAGGCAAAACTTTGACTTTGTTTGGTTTGTTTTCTTTTAGGAATATATGCATGTAAAAACACTGTTTACTGTGCCTTCACATATTTGAAAGCACCCCATATTAAACCTAATGCTAGTTTCTAAACAACGTACTAAATTAAGGCTGATGTATTAGGTTTTTTATCGCAGTGGCCAGATGAGGGTCACTGATAATCTTGTGGTGGCACATCAAATCCAACAGCTCCAACAGAGTTTCAGGAGTTTTTTATGCTGTTGTCATATACAGATTATTTGTAAAATACTGTAATATTGAAATTATGATACAGAGCCTGTCTGCTTATGTCAGAGAATCCCATAATTTACCTCCCATTTTGTACGGTAACTCTCATGACGCGTGATTCCAGTTTTTCCTGACAACCTGCCTCATGCTTGACAATGAGCTGCACAAATCGTCAGGGGAAATTTAATTATTTACAAAAAAAAAAACCCAAAAACTTGTTTTCTAACAGAAATGAATAGCAGCCATTAAAAGAAGACATTTTGTCTTCATTACCAATTAATCGGTGTAGTGAGGTCATCGCATTGGATCGGCCTAGGTCAGCCGTCGCCCTGGTGGAGCTTCAAGAACGCTACGAAACTTGACTTTCTAGAGGAAGTATAAGTACCGTACTAACTCCTGGGGGCTCCTGAGCGAGGCGCTTCTTCAGTTGCCTGGGTAACTTGGCTCTCTGTTCCTCTGTTTGACAAAAAAAAAAAAGAAAATTGTTATTTTTGGGGTTACTCCACTGCTTGAATCAGACTTTAGTCCGGGCCCAGCTACCCGCCAAACATGCCTCCATGTGCCCCCGGCTGCCACGTGCGAGGGTTTGGTGTGAGGCGCAGCAGGCCGGTGTCGTGCAATTCAAGCCCAAACTTTGAAACTCAATCTCTAGTGCGATGCGATGGTTTTGCCTTAGACTTAAGGCTCCAGCATACTCCTTAAAAAGTCAAGATGTCGGTTCGCGGTCACGTGGTTGTGAATTGTTGGGTTTTCGCACATATCTTTCATCGTCCACAAGACACTCGGATCAGAACTCCCGGAAAGCTCCTCCCTCCTCCAGCAGCGTTAAAACGGGTTTCTTCCCGTCAGCTTCTCCCCTCTCCTGTCCTCGTGCAGATTTTTGCTTCCCTTACTTCGATCAGACGTGTTTATTAAACCGACTGAGACCGTCAGAGCCACGAAGAGCCGCCTGTGTCTCCGCGGTCTTTTTCAGTTCGTAGGTTTATAAGTTTTGTTGGATCAGTCGTAAAGACAGCTGTATTTTCTTCTCATGAAGTATACAGATTGCTTTAATCTGAGAATATTACCTACACAACCCACTATTTATGCTAACTCTACGGTAAATGCACCTAACTGTACAATATACACAATTACTGTGAAACCATCTATATAAGCCTATTTCGGTTTCCTATTTTGCCGTCGCTATTATAAACACAATCACTACTTAACCCATTGGAGCTTCTTCTTGTCTCTTTTAAATTTGCATTATAAAAAAAAAAAAAGTCTTAAATTGTCTGGCCTGGGTGAGGACAGAGGGAGGGAGCAGATTTTTAAGGGTGGCCTTTGCCCCCACTGGTCCCCACTTGGTGGTGCCACTGTTGGCAGCTCTTTTTTAAAAAAAGTGAATTTTTTATAAATAATTTGAAAAGACAATAGTAGTTTTTTTAATCTTTTCTGGCTTGACGTAACTATTACTGTAACATACACCAGTGTTTGGCATCAAATCAAATCTGAGCCTGTTTTTGGAAGTGTCCTTAATCTACATTATCTAAGATTACAAGTTAAAGTGCAACAAACTGATTAACTGATGGTGTTTTTTGTGATAGCTTTCAGAATAACTGAGTAAATCTGACCTTTTGTGCTTCTAATAGTCTGTTCTTGTCATGTTGGGTGGAGAAGGAGGCGAACCCAGAGCGCAGAGTCATCTTTCAAAAAGAAATTAATTTATTAAAATAAAGGATAATCAGAAACAAAGGCTGACGTGGCAGCAAAATCCAAAACTGAGACACAAGACGAGAGGGACAACCAGACAGCGCATGAAGTGACAGTGAACCAGCAGTGAGTGGAGGAGATGACCGGGTTTTAAAACAGAGGGTAATTAGGTGAAGTGGGTACAGGTGAGATGATTACAACTAGGATCAGGATAAGATGGGTGTGGCAGGAAAACAAGAGACTGACTGAGGAGAAGTGAATGATGACGCCAAACAAAGACACAAGGAACAAGAACTGAACTAAGACGAGGCTAAACACAGGAACCAAATAACAGAATTAAAGAAACCAGAAAATCAATACAAAAACTCCCAAACCCCAGATCCTGACACTTCTTAGCTGTGCTATAAATACATTTGCATACATGAACAAGTGAAAACTGGTCCACTCTTTAAAAAGAAAGCTGCACAGTGAAATAATGACCGATAACATCTGATGTAGCTTCGTAGATTTTCCGTTTACTTGCAATTGGCGGATCGACTTTAGAGGAAGCTCATGTCGAACCCTGAACAGCGGCGTTCTCCGATCTGCTTCGACGCAAAGTGTGAAGTGTGTGAAACTACAAATAAATCAACCGAAGTGCTGTTTTCAGTTTCAGGCTCTGTGTGGGAAGAGATTTTTTTTAAAAAAAAGTTAAATAACAGTGTCTTCTCTGTCAAACAGCGAGGTGCGGACACATTGCGAGCGGACACAACGGACAGGTGAGTGTTTCGACGTTGACAGCAGTTACTTGCGACCGGCGAAACGGTGTATTTGTGCTGTGCATTTCAACCCCGATCGTCTCTTTGTAGGTACTCGAGCACAGGGAGCTCAGGAGCTGCTTCCATGAGGAAGGTAGGAGAAGAAAGAGCTTCTTATTTTTTTGTTGTGCATAAGCGAACGCACACTAGAAGTGGTTTAGTGTGAAATAATGGCTCTCCTTCGAGCACACTGTGATTTCGGCTCAATTTAACGAAGCAGGACGGGCCCCGCTTGCATCAACAATCTCCTAGCAACTACATCCGCTCAGATCGATTCGTGTATAAATAATAGACGAACTCGCCGCCAGGACGGGGTGGAAGAAATTTCTGAGATTAAATCCGTTCGGAGCTGGGATGATTACATCAACAACAACAACAATCTGAATTAGGTAAATTGGTTTCCATTTTTAGGCCGTAGTGACACAGAAGTCGTCTGAGTCATTAACCTTTCCTCTGAAGCTCCGTGGGTTGTGGCACAACAGTGACTCAGTTCGGCTGACTGTAAGCGGAGGTCTACATTTAGAGCCGGCCGGCTTGTTCCGCCGCGAACAAGTGGTGCTTGAGCGTTTCACGAGCCCTTCCGGGGTTTTCGAAGCCTCCGCTCAGGGTTTCAAAACTGACCATTTGAGTTCGGAAAGGAAAGAAACACGGAAAAAAAAAAAACGTTTTCCCACAATTGAAAAGCTATTACAGAAAGTACTAGATGCACTCTGAGAGCGCAAACCTCAGCCAAGGCCACGGCGTCAATAAAAAAATCTGGATCATGAGCTGGATCGCCATCAAAATGTAATCAACTGTTTGTTTGTTTGTTTGTTTTCTGCGAGAACCCCAATGCTAGTTTTTATGTAATCAGGCATACAAACAAACAAAGATGACCGAAAACATAACCTCTGTGGCTGAGAGGGGGGGTCACCATGCTGGAGCATAGACAAGCTTTTAAACAAAGGAGTCACCTGCGACCTTAACCTTTGACCCTGAAATCAATAGGCATCATCCTTGACCCGTGAGGTGTCCAGCTGTGCAGCTTGACATTCCTACATTACACCGTTGTAGAGTTAGAGCACAGGATCACCTGCGACCCTGACCTTTGACCTTGACGTTTGACCGGAGCGGCACCAAAATTTAATCAGTTGCTGCTCGTAGCGTGTTTGACCTTTCCTGAAAACGTCATGAAAACCTGTTCATAACGTTTTGAGTATTCTTGTGCACAGACAGACGGACGCTACAGGAAACAGAACCTCCTTGGCGGAGGGAAAAATGCTCTTCCTAAAAGCACAAACAGCGGTGAAGCTTTCATCATCCTGTTCCGTTTACTATGACTTGCTAAAATAATATTCTAAGACAAATGTTAGATATAATGAGACGTTGCTAACTAATGGCAGCTGCAAAACAGACAATAGCTGATGGTTAAAAGAGATCAAGAGAAAAGTTTAAATATGAAAAGCTGCTATTGACGCAATGCTTCAAACCTTTTAGAAGGAAAAGATCTTAAATCTTTCGAAATTCTGTCCAAGTTGATGAGCTAACGGCTGTTTACACAGAGGTATTAGCAGCTAGCTGTAGCACTTCCAATGCAACCTGGGGCCCTTCCTGTAAGAATATTATAATATTTCCGTCAGAATGGCAGCATAATGTGAACTTTACAGTGTCATAAAAGTTTCTAACGTAACGTTGGCATGAAGCGCTGGGAAATTTCTGGGACTGAAGTTGTTTTAAGATGGCAGTTTGAGCGTCACTGACCGTTAGCTTGTCAGTCCAATCAGAATTCGGCTCTTTTTCTCGAAAACTGAGTCAGTCGAAAAGGCTGTCTACGACAGATAAGATGGTAATGGCTCACAACCTTTTCCCCAGAAACTCACTTTGAGAGATCTGAACTCCCTCAAAGTGACTAAAATTCCCGAGTTGGCATATATCTGCGTTCGCTTGAGTCGACTAAGCTAACGTCTTTCTTGTCTCCCTCCTCTAGTCTTTCCATTACACATCTCTAAGAGCAAAAACCAAAAAGAGAAGTAAAGGTAAGCATTGTTTTGTGTTTTCTTGATTGAGCCCTTGCAGAAACATACCACATCATACACAACATTATTTGTTAGCACACGCTGCCTTCTAGGTCCCAAAGATGACAAGACCTGAATTATTATCAGAAGGACTTCAGCCCTGACATCAGGTGCTTTTTTATATATTTGGAAGTTCCAGATTTACCGTACCTTTTAAAAATAGCTACCACACACACACATACACACACACCTGTGACTGTGAGTGCTGCATCCTTGCTCCAGTTTTGTCCTCTGTCTGACTCACTGTAATTAATTATTTGCTTTTTTTGGGTTGTCTCAATTTGTCACTGTCTCCCGCGTAATGGCGCTCCGAATATCACGGAGGGGTCGAGTACGTGCTCAAAATCCACTTTCAGGAGTGACACTTGTTTTTTTCCTTTCCTTTTCTTTTCTCTTTCTCTCCTCCCGACCTTCTCCAGGATCCCTCACCAGCGCCAGCCGAAGGAGAATCTCCTGCAAGGACCTGGGTCACGGCGACTGCGAGGGCTGGCTGTGGAAGAAGAAGGACGCTAAAGGCTATTTCACCCAAAAATGGAGGAAGTACTGGTTCATCCTCAAGGAGTCTTGCCTCTACTGGTACACCAACCAAAATGTACGACTTCACTACCAGAAATCCCATTCCTGAGAGTCATATTTGAGGCATAAATAAAAGTGATTCCAGTGAAGCGATATCAGTACATCTATTAGTATTTAGACACATGCATTAGTTTTCGTAGCCATAGCTTGTTTGTTTTCTCTCATCTTATGCGTAGCATGGACTCTATCCCTGCCAACGTAAACAACGTATCTTGCTTTCATATGCTTGACTAGGCCGTTACTAACCCGAACAAAAACTGGTGTGTCAGTGCGGCTGACATTTTGTTCTGCGCGCTGATGATGTACTTCTCCATCTGTCTCCGCCTGCAGGATGAGAAGGCTGAGGGCTTCATCAGCCTCCCCGAGTTCAGAATAGACCGAGCCATAGAGTGCAGGCGGAAATTGTGAGTCTCCATCACATGTCGCCAGAATTACTAATCAAGCACATTTGCTCTCTCTCCCACACACAACGTGAGCGCGCGCACACGTGCACGCACACACACAAAAAAGAAAAAAAAACGCTAATCACTCTCCCTGTCTGACTGCAGCGCCTTCAAAGCCTGTCATCCCAAAATCAAGAGCTTCTTCTTCGCCACAGATTGTCTGGAGGAAATGAACAGGTGAGTGAGCCGTGGCCGTCACGTGCCTTTCGGCGTGAACATTTCAGCTGTGAAAACCACGTTTACACGAGGCAACGGGTCCCGCCAACACGGCGCCAGGCATGAATAAGGCATGATCCCGGCCCTCGGTCGACAATGCGTGCAGGTCACGTGTGCGCGCGCATGTGCGCCAGGGGTGGGCGGGGGCTGCGGTGAGATTCGCAGGAGTGCTATCTGATGAGCCCTAATTATCCACACCTCTCCTCGACGACATGTGGAGATAATTGGGGGATAGTAATTAACCGGCTCTGTTCGACTGCTGTTCCGCATTTGCCGGTTCGTGTGTGGAAGCGGGGCGGCACACGTTCTCGCGTGCGGGTGGCGGAGTAAAAACGAGGAGGGGGTGAGGGGGTCACCTCTGTGTCGTTGCGGCTTTTTGGAGGAGTCACAGCGAAAGTGAACCTCGAGTGGCCTCGCCCTGGGGATCAAGGCGCGAGAAATGCTTCTGATTTCCTACAAGTTTTCCGGTTCCATTTGAAGCTATTATTCTGGAAATAGACTGATAGATCAGAACCCTTGGGGAGGATGGGGGTCCACATTTTACTGCAGTTCAACATTACATTTCAGAGTACGCATTTAGATCTACGTCTTATCACCTTAAGACCTAAAATGAGCTTAATGCCCATTTCCTGTCATTGGATTTGAGATGTAAAAAATATTTTTATATTTAGATTTTATTCTTCATCGTCAGAGTTTCCCTAAACCTGCAGTAACCAACATTTCTTGGTTAGGTTTAGGAAACGTTATAACAGAATCTCATCTTGGCCCACGCCTATCAGCCACCTGGTTTAGGAGGCTTGTTTTGGTCTGTAAAGGTTTATGTTCAATGAGTTTATAGCAAATCTACTTCCTACAGTATATAAGACACACCCTTAAAGAGCTAGGATGAGTTTCCTGTTCCTCGCACAAGGGTGGCGCTCTTGTTTTCAGGTGTTTTTTAGAGCAGTGGTGTCCAGTCCTGGTCCTCCAGGGGCCGCCATCCTGCATGTTTTAGATGTTTCTCTGCTTCAACACCTGATTTCAACAAATGGATGCCCGCACACTGTTTCCTGCCGGGCTGACAAAGATCTGTTGTTATTATTCCTGCTTATGCCTCTTTATTTATCTCAAAATTTTGTTTTTTTCCCCTCAGGAGAAGGGAGTCCGTTTGACAGATATCCGATGTAAAACGATAGCACTTTTACATACTATAACCCTTTCCTTTTGTCCTTTCCATCTTTGCCGTTCTTGTCATCTGCATTCAGATTTCTTTTCTTTTCGTTTCAATGACTCAGCGTTTGCTTCCTGCAGGTGGATGAACCGACTGGGGTTAGCTGCCATCGGCTACACGCCAGACGATAAGGTGCCGCGCCCTGATGAAGGTGAGACGCAGTTTCCTCTTCTGCGAATGGTTCGCTTAGCATTTGTGTAAATCTCCTTTGCTTGTGTGGGTTTTGTCTTCATGTCAGACTACTGGAGTGAGAGCGACCAGGACGAGGTTGATGGATCAATGACGCTCAAACAGGAAGGACCCTCATCTCTCTGTGACACCTACCATCGCACACCATCGGTAAGTAGTGCTCGTTCACGACCCGCAGCTTCCAGAGCTGAGTAGACCTAAGCGCTCGGCATCAATAAAACATCAGAGTGGGAGACTACGTGGTTCTGTTTGCAGCCAAGACCATAGTTTTTCTATGTTCTGCTGCCAGAACGTCTACCCCCGTCTGACCTGTAGACCACATCAGTCACACTGCTTGTTTTACATTTTTTTGCTCTTACTCGGTGGCTGTTCAGACACGTATATTCTGGTCTGACAGCACCGTTACCATGAGAACCCAAGTTAAACCATTCGGCAGCCATGTCAGCTCTGCCATTTCATTGCTTTTTTATTTTGCTCTCATGTTTTGGTGTATTTCTGCCCTTTACCCTCCTCATGTGTGGCACTCTCTCTGTCCTGTCACACCTCACTTTGCTTGTCTGTCTGTCTGTCTGTCACCTGTCTGACAACTTTTGTCCCCCCTCTACTCACTCTGATCCGTACTGATCCACACCCCCCATCACACCTCTGCTGGCCCACTCAGGCCAACCTCCTCCACAGCTATGACCAGCTGCCCCGCTCATTGAGCTCCATGAGCCTCATGCGCTCCACTCCATCCCCGCTCCCAAAGAGTGCCTCTACCTCCCCCATCCCTCCACAGATGGTGTCTTCCACCTCCCCTCTCCCTCTCCAGGTGAACTCTTCCAGCCCGTTCCCGGAGTCCAAGCACGGCCGGCATTTCTCCAGCGAGTCCACGCACTCCCACTCCTCGGCAGAGGACCAGCGTGGGGACGGCATGGGCATGGGCACGGGCACGGGCAGCACCAGCACCCACTCGTCCGGCTGCCGGTCCTCCCATCGCGAGCGCCGCTCCTGGCAGGACCTCATCGAGACCCCGCTGACCAGCGCGGGGCTGCACTTCCTGCAGACGGCGCCGGGGGACAGTGACTACGGCGGCCCGATGGGTGGCATGGCCAGAGAGATGGGCTTTTACGGAGGGCTGGGCAGGCAGGGGATGTCCCCGGAGAGACGCCGGCAAGCCACGCTGCCCGTGCGCAGGCACCACGCGGCGGAGAGGGACAGGGAGCGGGACGGGCCCTTCCCCCTGGAGCGGGGCCCGTACACGCACAGCCACACGCACCGGCGCTCCCACAAGCAGCGCAGCCAGAGTCTACCCAGGAACAGGGACCCGATGCTTGGGAAATACATCCACACGTCGGCTCATATGGAAGAGAGGAGTGAAGACGAGGAGGCAGAGGGGCAGGGTGCAGACATACTGGAGGTGGAAGATGGTAAGAAAATCAGATTGTCTGGATTTTACACTGTAAAAACAAATTTCGGTAAAAGTTGTGTCATCTAGATATCAAACTGGGAAGTACTCGCATAAGTAAATATATTACATTGTAAAAACTAACCATAAAACTGTGCTGTCTCTAAAGTTTTACTATATGACAGGCTGTAACCGTACATGTATTCCTACGAACTGTAACAGCAGGGTGTACTATAAATAAATATGTTAGTCACAGGTAATCATCACTCTCACCTAGAAAAGGGCAAACATATTTATTATTTGTTAATTGGCCAAAAATCGCCTACAGTGAATAAAAAAAAGAGTACACCCCGAGGATTATCAATCAATTTCCGAAACACTCAATTGTGTTCAAGTTTCATCCGTCTGTTGATTTGAGGTGAAGCAGAGGCAGACCTCCATCAGTGATGCATCCACTTTTCACAGTACATCCGTACCACAGCATGATGGTGACGCCACCATGTTTGACAGTTGGTACAGTGTTATTCTTTAATTTGACTCCTGCAAAACTGTCACGATGGCCAAATAGTTCAGTCTGTGTCTCGTCTGGCCGTAAACCTTTTCTCCAGAAGGCCTTTGGCTTCTCTCTTGGTCAGCACCCTCTCAGTCCACGGTGGTGTCTGTCTTCCCACTGCGGACAGGGACACCGGTTGTCCAACAGTTTTCCAGTGCATGGCAAGCGTTAATCTTGGTGGTTCCCGAGTCGTTCCCGAACAGCCTAAATTATTTTATTTTTCATCTGTCAGTCCAATGACTGCTGTCAAACAAACCTTGTTTTTTTTGTTTTTTGCTTCTTTACTTTTTACATATTAAGGTCCTTGTATTTGAGTCTGACTCAAAGAAAATCCACAAGAAATTCAAACCCACTTCTAGTCGAACGGTTCGACTGAATCGTTTAAAGCTCCAAATTGTTGTAACATTCACGCTCATGATCGGTGTAAACCTCCGACTGCAAGCGACGTTCAAAAAAACACGAGTTCTTCATGAGTTTAAAGAATCGATTGATACAGGATGCCTCTCTATGAAGCAGTAATCAGTAGTTCAGAGAGCTCCTTCCTGTTCATTTATAAGTTTGTGGTCCTGCAGCTGTGAGGCATCTGTTTCAATACCTCCTGATGAAAGATGCATAGAGAACTCTGTTTTTAGTTTCAGGTTTTGTTTCAATCTTTTTTTTTTTTTTTTTTTAACAAAATGATGGTACTAATGTTTTAAATGGAAGAACACTTACAACACTGAGCAAGAAGGAAGGGCTGTAGTTTTAGCAAAGAATTAGTAAAAAAAAATGCAGAGCAAAAAAAAAAACAAAAAAAAAAAGGAAAAATATTGCTCCTTTTTTTTTGGCTTTTCACATAACTGAAATAAAAATAATAACCTGAAGCTCTGGTGTCAAAAATACAAACGATTTATTGTAATATAGTTATAGATAAACTATATATACACTATAAAAAGGGCATCTTAGGCCAAAAAAAAACATGTCGAATTAGTCAGTAATTTTTCAGTTTCTCTTCAGTTATTTGTCCATCCCGTCCTGTTTCCCCCGCTTTTGTCCTTCTCGTCCACCGACCAACCACAGCTTGCAACAGTTCCTGCTTCTCACGGCGCCTGCCTATTTTGTCCTTTACTCATGCGGGGATAATTAATATAGCACGACAACAAAACTGCTTAAAAGCAGAGAAGGCAGTGTTCATGAGCTGCTGCTTTATGATTTAGGGCCCTGGCCCGTTTCATGCTTTTCTTTAAAAAAAAATATATATATATTGCGTTCTCAAGGTTGGGACTCAAAGTTTGTTCAACCCAGGTCCTGCAGCTGAATCCTCCTCTAATGAAACAGGGGCCTCAGGTGCAGAGAAGTGTGCTGCCGCTGCTGCGTTAACCAGGGATCTTTACATTCCTTAGATCCAGGTACTCTGACATTAAAGCTGAGCCCACCAGTGATCATAGGTTCTGTCTTATAATCCTTTCAAAATAAACTACACTGGCAGAAACAGACGTTGGCTTCGCTCTGAGCTGTTAAACTCTTTTTTTCGGGAGGCGGGACGGACTGTAAAAAAAGCACACCGGCTGGAAAGGCATCGTAATAAAAAGACCTTTGTGGTGGTCACATCACTTCTCCGAATTTGCCCATTTTTAACTACACTTCAAATAATCGAAAATCACAGCCCATCCCTACGCTGCCCGGCGTCAGTCTGACCTTTACGTCTCGCCTCTGGCTGTTGCAGACCTGCGGGACTTCAGAGTCGAGAGCAGAGAGAGGAGGGTGTCAGAAGGACGCGAGCGGCGAGTGTCAGAAGGGCGTGAGCCTGAACCGTTAGAGGGGCTAGAGCAGCTTTATCGGGCCCTTGAGCAAGCCAACGTGACGCCTCTAGGAGACCCCAAGCCCTGCAGCCGGCAGGAGCTCCGGTACTGTTTCACCCAGAGAGTCAGGGACCCCCTGCTCAACGACCGTTTGCACCGAGTCCGAGCCCTCCGCAGCACCTTGAAGGTACAGACTCGATCAGACAGGACCGGTACAAAAGCCTGGCCCGATGAGGGGTTTAACGTCCGCGCCTGTCCCGGTGTCCTCTGTTTGCTCCCGCAGGCCAAAGAGTCGGAGCTGGCGGTGATCTGCGCCCTCCTGGAGGACCCCGGCCTGTGCTCGCAGACCTTCAGGGAGTGGAAACAGTGGCACAGCGAGCTCTACTCAGACATCTGCCAGCTCAGCCCCGGCACCAACGGCCAGGACGACCTCTCCCCGCTGGCCGTGCCGCTCATGACCCACACACACTCCTTCATTGAGACGCACGTGTGAGGAAACTGCAAAAAAAAAAAAAAAACAAGAGTCGACACACACAGAAACACACACACACACACACTGTCACTCAGACACACACCGACACAGAGCTTTACATTCACCGAACTGCTCCTCCCGATCACGACTCCGAGCACGCGCCCACTCACACAGGAACACTGTAAGATGTGTAAATATCACAGAGGGAGAACGGTCTGAGACCTGCGTGTAGGAACTTTTGATATTCCCGAGGACCCCACAGGGTGCCTGTTGCATGCCTGAACAGAACGCATTACTCTTCCTTTGTTTATGGATACTCGCCGAACGCTCGTCAAGCAACACAGGAAAAAAAAAAAAATGAAGACTTTTAATAATGTTTGTTTCTTTGTATTCTCTACATTTAGCTACTTTATTTTTTTTTTGATTGATTTCAAGGGGGCAGGGGGAGCTATGTAGCAGCAATACAGAGGAGAATCCTTTTTCACCACAGCACTGTACTTTTTTACTGATGAACTTTGCACCCAGAGCCACCAGTTCTCCCCCTATCTCTTCTCTTTTTTTTTTTTTTTTGTTTCTTGGTCTTCTTCTCATCGCACATATGCCACTGATTTACAGGGACCTCACTGTTAATCCGGGCCGATCTCACGGGACAATGCGGGGTGGGGGGGGGCATGTGAAAGACGAAGTGTAAGACTGTGACGGGTCTGCGCTGGCGGGGTTTTTTCTTTTTTTCTTTAGCCGTTTCTCTGGGAACCTACGAAATTTAGGCGTCGGGCGACAGCAGCCGTGCTGGCCGGCCACGTGCACACTCTTTTTAAACTGTGACGTGTTCAGAAACGCCCTTTGACCTGCAGAAGGAGACTCCTCTGAACGCACCTCCTGTTTGCACCCTCTCCCCCTGTCATCCCTCTTTTTACCTCCTTCCATGGTTTCTTTTTTTTCTTTCTCTAACTCTCAAAGACTTGTGTATATGTGTATACTGCTGTGTATACTGATGTAAATGTTTGCGTTCCACTACCACTGTGATATGCTTCTAGAGGTAGCGGAGGGAGGAGACGTGCGAGTTTGTATTTGTGCGGCTGGAAGACCTTTTTTTTTTTTTTCCTTTTTCGAGGTTTAATTTCAACAGTGAATGCAAGGCATAAAGAGTTCCTTTCAAACGAGTCACCCACCACAAAGAATGCACTTTCTATATCTCTATATCCCATCGGCTGCATCACAGGGTCCGTGTTCTCGCCGGCCTCCTTCCCATCGCTGTTCAGATATCAGGTAAATGCATCCGCCGCCCCATTTTCTAAAGATTCGTGTACAGTCTACAGATATATTTAAACATAGGAGAATATATAAATCTATTTACGTTTTGTGTCATAGGTATAATGTAAAGTATGATGTATTCTATGCCAAGGTTTTGCAGTGTCCCCCTCTTCACTCTGTAGACGCAGGGTGCTCAGTAGCTGAACAACCAGGAAGCAAACAACCACCGCCCTTGACAGCTGGGTGACACTTTTTACCGGTTTGAGTCGCGGCTAAATCCGCCTCCTGTTGACGCGTTGCATGAGGAAAGGCCTCGGACGGGCTCGAAAGGACAGGGTTAAAATACTGTGGCTCATTTTTTTCCTCCCCCCCGCCTCACCTCTACTCACGTTCGCAGGATTTGTAGCGCATGATACATGCAAAAACTGCTGTTTTTTCACAGGTTTAAAGTCTTCTCACTCTCTTTTTTTTATTATAATTTTTTTTTTCCGTTAGCTAATGTTTGAAGACACACACTGTACAACAACTGAGAGGGGCGGCTTGTGCTCCTCAGTGCTTTGAAATAATGCAGATCTTTCTTTAGCGTCCAAGCAAAAGGATTCAGTTTGTTGCTTTGGTTTATTCAGGCGGACGTGCAGTCGTGGCGGGAAAAAAGAAGTCAACCCTCTGTCTTTTCTAGGGTTTTACACATCAGGACATCATGTCTGTCTGACTTTATCAGTCGCTCACATGGTTGTGGGGGAATTTTGGCCCACTCTTCTTTACAACGTTGCTTCGCTTCATTGAGGTTTGCCACATTTGTTTCTCTCTTAATGTCCCATGACAGCATTTTAGTCAGTTTTAAGGTTCTGGACTTTGAGGCACTGCAGCGCCTTGATTCTGCTGTGTTTGGGATCTTTGTTCTGTTGCATCACGACCCAGTTTGCTCCTTCAGCTCTCAGACAGACGTCCACACATTTGTCTCCAGAGTCCTTCGGTCGACAGAGGAGTTCATGGTCGACTCGATGACTGCATGGCGTCCAGGTCATGTGGCTGCAAAATGAGCCCAAATCCTCACCCCTCCACCACCGTGCTTGACAGTTGATACGAGGTGTTATTGAATGTTTGGTTTCCTCCAAACCTGGCGCTGTGCATTATGGGTAAACATCTCCACTTTGGTCTCGTCTGTCCAAACGATGCGACAGATGCGACTTTATCAACCTAAGTCGTGCAGCCATGTTTGTTTTAGAGAGAAGAGGCTTTCGCTTGGCAAACCGGTTCAGTCTTTTCTAATTATCCTGTCATGACCGTTAACCCTTAACCTGGTAACTGAGACCTGAAGTGTCTGAGACGAAGGGTTCTTTTTTTGTTGTCCGAGCACTGCACGGCCTGACCTTGGGGTGAGTGTGCTGGGACGTCCACTCCTGAGAAAATTGGCAGCTGTCTCAAGTGTTTTCCTCCTGTGAATAATCTTTCTCTTTGTGAATAATGGAGTCCAAACAGTTTGTAAACGACCTTTGACCCCTCCCAGATTGATGGGCAGCAACAGTTGCTTCTCTGAGGTCCTCCTTGGCACCCGCATGCTCCAGAGCAGCAAACTCTTTAAACTCTTGTGTTTATAGAGGCGACCACACTGACCAATAATCAAAACATGTGATCAGCAGCACCTGGCTGCTGCTTTCCCTGATTTAATCGTATGGAAGCAGCAAGGGTGGGCTCAGTTTCTCATACGCAGCGCTTTCATTTTTAATTTTTCCTGATATGTAAAACTCTAGAACTGAAAGAGGGTGGGCTTTCTTTTCCCCCCATAAACGTGCGTGGAAAGGTCTTAAACATCCATCTGTGAGAGACACACGTACAGTTACCTCTAAATCTTTGGTGACAAACAGTTGACTCTGGACGGTCGTAAGCCTCAATGGTCCGCGTTGTTCTGTGAAACTCAAAGGAACCGTTCCATGTGCAACATGAGGACCGAGGGCTCAACGGTGCCCCCCGGTGTCCGAGACTCTGAGAGACGTGTAGCACCCGCTGCATCCAGCACTGTTCGTTACTGATTCATCCTGTTTTATTCCGTCGGTCTCGAGTAGATTTTGCTCCACGTCACAAAGATACAGCTCATGTTTCTGAGCGGGTAACCTGAGAGCGTCACAAAGAGAAACTAAACGATGCAAGCACTTTCCCCGTGCCTCCCAACTCCTCTCTCTGGCAGCAAAGGACTAACTATACTGGTGTTCCTACACACACACACACTCACACATACAACACACACTCACAGCTGTTGAAGAGTTATGATTCAGTTCCAGTCTGCAGGCCTCTCTCTCTCTCTCTCTGTTTGTCTTTTCTTCTTTTTTTTTCTCCCCCTGAAACTTCTGCTCCTCTGAGCAGGTAACATACTGTAGATTATGGTCAGAGACTTTTACTTTGTAGGCACTGACTGTGTTACCCTTCCCAGATTTTTGTTTCTTTCTGCGTGCGTGTGTGTGTGTGTGTGTGTGGACCTGCAGAAACAGGACGAAAAAGGGAGATTCCACTGTGTGTTCTTTCAGGGGTGTACACCTCAAGGTACATTGCACAGGTGTGTAAGATGTAAGTTGCACTGCGACATTAAAAAAAAGGAACATATTGCTCTTTTACAAGAACAAGATTAGCTTACTGTTATAATGTACATTAAACTGACTAAAGATATTAAAAAAAAGACAAAAGAAAATGACATTTATTCTTCCTAAAGTAGCCTTTTTTGGTTTCATATATATGAATATATATAAATATAAATATATATATTACAAAAAATACAGATTGTAAACTTAAGTTGTTAAACTTTGACTTCAATAAACTGAATTCTCTGCACTATGAGTTGTGCTCTGTGTACATTTTGTATGACTTAGTCATAGTTTTACTGTGTTTTATTTAGGTAAAAACCCTTTCAGTGTAATGTTCAGGTGTACCGTCGTCAGATTCAGTTTTTATCAGTCGTGGTGCGTGTCACTACAGTACTCTGTGTCGTTTAAAATTAGGCCAACTTTTGAGCCAAAGTTTTTATTTAGCCTTTCGGTTTAGACATGATTACAGTCCATCGCAAGAAATACTGTATTTTTGTGCCAAAACTTGCTTACAGCTCATTAAAGCCGACCACTGTCATTTTTTATTGTATTTTTTTATTTTTATTTACATGATTTATTTGAAACAAGCTGACAATCTTCTTTGACAGTCATACTCTTTACTGTCATAAAGAGTTTATGTGGATCTTAGAGACATATTAAAGGGGGTTTCAGTGGAAATGTTATGAAGAAATAATGTCTTACCTGTTGTAGATAGCTGTTTGAATGAACTCATTTTGGGGACAAACACAGCCAAGTGGACTACTGGCGTGTACTCCAGTCACCTAAATGTCAGTGATCTATTCGGATGTTATATCATAGCCCTTTCACACCGTCAACAGTTTGACATTGTGCAAGTATTTACATGGAAATATTCTCCTACTTGCAAGAGGAAATGACAGCAACAGTTTCCTATAAGCACTTCCGTTGTAGCCTGCTGCCACTTGCAGCAGGAATATAATAGTGTCACATTTTTGCCAAAATAACCACATAATGCGAAACTGATCACGGTGTAATCATTTCAGTAATATCATCTGCGTGAACCAAAAGGTTAGAGTTTTTTTCAAGATGGCAAAATCTGTTTCAAAAGTTGGTTTCTCTGGGATCAGACTGACGAGCTCCTAACAAAGGACCCACTTCCAAAGCAGATTTTGCCGTCTAAAATCATCTCTAATCTTTGAATTTTCTTCTAGTCGGCTTGGCATTGGGCTCTTATTTCTGTACAAATATAACGTTATTCCTGCCTGAAGTGCCCCAGACTGCTCCCGAAGAGCTCCAGCGAGCTGCTGCTATTCGCTCAGGCAAATGACCACAGAATTCCACGTAAACTGAAGGTCACATAAAGGTTTCCAAAATGGCGTTTCCACAAACCACAAGTGATTCACTCTATTTTTTGGAACTGAGGTCATTCAAAGAGCTATCTACAACAGATAAGATGTTAACATTTCATAGCCTTTCCACAGAAACTCATTTCCAAATTATCCCTTTAAGCAGATTAGTTTGACATAATTCCTTAAAACTTTACAAGCAAGTAGCAAAATCTTGAAAACAGTCTGGAAAAAAAAAAAAGGAAGTCAGTGGAGAAATGCCAATCCCAGATCTAGAAAAAGGTACAAAACACACAGAAAATCAACAAATTCGCAATTAATTTAAAGCCTTTTTGGCACCCTGATATGTGGCTTTCTTTTCCCCGTCTTTACAACGTTGTACAATACAGCAACAACTGGTCTGCATTTGACTTCAAGCAAAGAATAAACCAGTTCAAAACATCCTGAATCATGATTAGAACCAAGATGATTTCATTTATACTCATGTAAATTTCCAAAACAACAAACAATAAAAACGCAGAGAGAGCACAGATGTGTCACCAGTGAGCCCAGATTTCTGAGCCGGCCTGCAGTTGCGCCGTCGGGCCGGTGGGTGGCGGTAGCTGACCGTGCTTCAGACTGGTCGAAGCCGAGCAGCACGACTCAACGAGGACGAAGAAGACTACTGTCATGGCGGCCAAGGTGAAGTGCCTAACGATTTCCTTTTGGAAAAGTTTTTTTTAATTGATTTTTACAGTGTATTGTCAATGAATGCGCGGGTCGTCTGCTAGTGTAAACTGCCCCGGAGCCGTGGATAGTTATAAGAAATAACTACCATCTTCTAAGACGGTTATTTCTCGGTAAAAAAAAAATCGCCCTGCTAACTAAAAACAGCACTGCAAACACGGCGACATTTCACCAAAACCCTCCCGAACATCCGCTGTTAGAGTTTAATATCTGTCCGGCACGACTTTAGAATCGGTAAAAGTGCACATTTAGCTTCAATACCAGCCCTTTTATCAGGTGCAGGAAATATTAGCATTATTTACGCCGCGGTGCTGTTTGAAACCAGCGCTTTTAAGCTGAATGTTGTCTTGTCTTTGACAGCTGTGGGACAGAAGGTACGTTCAAGTACACTGTGGCACTCGAGCAATTATAGGCATTTCAGCCTGCAGCAGATGTTGCATAAATGTTCATATTCTCCATAGTAACAACTCTAATAATTATATGAGAATAGTACGGGAGAGTACTCTGAGTACTTTAGATGGATTATCTCCATGAAGTGTTGCAGTTTTATTCAACTTAAGAGAGTCCTGAAGCAGCTATAAGGAACCGAAACATTTCATTTTAATTATTTTTGTTATATATCAATCAATCAATCAACTTTATTTATATAGCACATTTTAAAAACCACAAAGTGCTGCACAATAGATAGAATATATTTTATATATATTTATTTTCCTGATAAATGTAAAAAAAAAAAAAGCCAGGATATTCAGTGAAAGAATTAAATCAATTCCTAAAGCAACATAACATTAAAACTTGGAAACATTAAAATGAACACAGAATTTATTTAAAACAACAAAAAAGACATGTATAAATCCTAAAAGGCCAGAAAGATTAAATGCACTATTATTAATAATAATAATAAAAAAGCTACACATAGAGGGATACGGCATGCAGAAGTTATACATTGCTGTTAGTAGACAACTAACTACATAGAATCCACGATGTGCATAAAAACAATTATCAGCAGCAAGGAAAGCAGTAAAATAAGACTCTAATGGCCCTTTTTTTGTGTGTGTCGACTCGGCGCAGAAATCTGGCTCCTCTTTTGGTACCGTTAGATCCAGTTCTGAAGCAGCTGCAGACAGAACAACATGCCAGAATAAAGACCCTTCCTATGATGATTGATGTCGAGGATTAAGAGTCACAGTTTTTTCCCTTAGTAGGAAGCAAATGAAACGCTTCAAAACGAGTCAAATCGAACCCCTGGACCATAAGTTGAATGCAATGGCTGTAGTTGTTAACAGAGTTACCTAAGAACATGTTTTATTTAATGATGATGACCCTAACTCTGTTCTTATTGTCGCTTCTGTTCAAATTTAAACGTGTTTTCCATTCAGAGCAAGTTTGCTGATTAAAGTAAAATAAATAAAAGCACAAGAAACGTCCCCCCAGTTCTCTGTTAAACAAAAATTAGAAATAAAATGTTCACGTTGTGCCTTTTGGTTTAAGATCGACTCTAATGGTCCCGTGTGCTCGTCCGGTTTTGGTTCACAGTTACGTCTCAGGCTTTATTTTGCAACAATTTGTGGGAATCTACTTCTTCTGACTCTCAAAGGGGAGGGGGTGGTTGATTTCAAATTTGTACTCCTCTAAACTTGAAGCAGCAGGGAAAAAAACCCAAACTGCTGATGTAAAAAGTAACTTTCGTGTCTCGGTTGACACTGAAAACACCCACTGAGGGGAAATTATCTGACACAGATTAATCAGAAAGCACAGAGTTCGTTGTGATGTTAGATCATTTTTATACACAAAGAGCCGTTTCTGCTGGGCAACATTTTTCCCCAAAAAACAGGACACTCAACTAGATTTAAAAGCAAAAGCACAGAATATTTTTCCTCCAGTGGTTGGAACTTATTTGCACAAATGAATTAAAGTCCACACAAGTGTGGGACACTTTATACTGACATTTGTTTATTGAAATTAGGAAACCTGAAGCTGCTTTGGATCAACAATTGATCATTTTCCTTTCTTATAAATTCATAATAGTAAGAAAAGTTGCCCAATAGTTCACAAATTGTTCCTTTTTTTTAAAGTCAGATTTAAAAAACTAGCACAGAAGTTTGGATCAGATCAGTAAACTGCATTTGATGCGTTTATGAATGAATTTTTTATTTGGTGAAAAGCCCACTGAGCATGTGCAGAGGGGCATCCCTCTCCAGCTTGTTTCTGATTGGAGAGTCTGCTGCGTTCGCCCCCCTCAGACTCCCCCCACTCGAGGGTCCGCATGAGTCATTCAGCGATTAGAGGCTTACAGAGGTTACTGTCACTGCTTCGAGCTGACCGGCGCCACGGCTGACAATGTCCTCTCCTTCTCTGGCAGGTGGCGATGGTGGCCGTCCCGGCGGTGCTGGGAATAGCATCCATCCGGGTGCACACCGCGAGCGAAGCGCCCGCCGGGGGGCTGGCGTCTCGAGACGGGGTACGGGCTGTGCCGCGCCATCAGCAGAGCCGCCGCGACCGGGTTGGTTTTATTCACGTAACTCATCCTGTCTCTGTGTCGTCCCCCCACCCCCCTTCCCCAGCTGAACGTCTACACCCCGCTGCCAGAGACGTCTCCGGCTCAGTTCCTTCCTGAGAGGCCGGGAGTCGTCGAGAGGGGCATAGCTGCGGCCAGAGAGGGAACCCTACCGGCAGTTCGAGCTGTCAAGGTATTTAAACTGAGCTCGTGCTTGTCGTAGTCAGGAGTTCACATGCACCAGAACCTCATGTTTACCTGAAATAAATAAACAGAAACAAAACAAAAAAAAAATTTACCAAGAACTCAAAAGCAAGCGAGGGCTCTTTACTTGCACCTGCAGCCTCGTCACCCGAGCCTTGATTTTTCGTTCCTCTCGCCTGCGGTTACCAAACACAATCCCACGAGCTGCAAGAAGCAGCCGCGGCGCTGCAAAGCACTTCAGGAGTTTGACAGGAAATAGTGTTGCTGCAGCTGTAATGTTTACGCCAGAGAGATTTGACAGTTTGATAGTGTGAACGAGAAGGGGGAGAAAGAAAAGGTGGGAAAAAAAAACGAAGACTGACGATGATGTCTCTGTCTGAATGTTGTGTTGATGATAATCTCTTGTAGTGGTTTCAGGGCTGTTCTTTGTTCCATGCAGAGCGCCTGTGTCTCTGTGAAAAGGGGGAGTGTTAATCTTTACCGTGCGGGAGAGGGTAAGTTGACAGGAGGCAACGCAAGTCACGATTACACAGGAACAGGAAACATGTCATTTATTTACTACTGAGGAAGCTTCCTCACTCCTTGTAGCCGAGTGTGCTAAGCTAAGAGCACACTCCAGTTCAAAACTGAGAAAGTAATAAGGCTATATGTCAGGATGTTGACTCTGCTCCCTTCTTGTTTTTTCTAGATGCATATTATTATTTAATAGACCCGCCCCCGGGTTTCCTGCCCAGGTTCGGTACCATCACCATGGCTGGCCTGCTGGGCATGTTCTTGGCACGGAGAGGTAACCTGCTGCCCACAAACACTTAGACTTTCAGGGGTCTCCACAGCGAGTCCTCCTCCTCCATCTAACTCTGTCTTCTGTGTCCTCTGTCCTCACTCCAACTACCTCCATCTCCTCTCTAACTGCATCCATATGTCTCCTCTTTGTCTTTTTCCTGGCAGCTGCATCTCTAACATCCTTCTACCAATATACCCACTGTCCCTCCTCTGCACATGTCCAAACCATCTCAGTCTGTCCTCTCTAACTTTATTTCCCAGTCCTTCAACCTCTGATGACCTCATTCCTAATCCTGTCCATCCTCGTCCCTCCCAAGGAGAACCTCAACATCTTCAGCTCTGCCACTTCCTGTTCTGTCTCCTGTCTTTCTGTCCGTCCCACTGTCTCCAAATGATACAACACAGCTGCTCTCACCACTGTCTGTAAACCTTACCTTTGACCTTTGACCTTTGCTGCCACCCGTTTGTCACAAATCACTCCTGAAACTTTTCTCCATCCACTCCATCCTACCTGGACTCTCTTCTTCACCTCTTTACCACACTCCCTGTTTTCCTGGACAGTCGACCCTAAGTCCTTGAAGTCCTGCACCTTTGTGACCTCTGACCTCCTTGAAGCCTCACTGCTCCACCTGCCTCCCTCTCATTCCCATCCAGCTAACCTTAGGAAACCCAAAAGTAACTCTTAATTCAGTCGATTTGTACAGATATTGAGCTAAAATGCAGTATGGTAGTAGCTGGGCGTCATCTCCAACACACAGTCCGAGCGCTACACATTGCACAATAGTTTTGTTTAAAAGTCTGTCTGTTGGCAAAATATGTCCTGAACCTCTGGACTGATTTCATTAAAATGATTTGTTTGGGGGGTTTTCCTGTGGCTGATGCAGATCTTTACAAGTCAGGGCAGCTGAAACACACACTGATTTTTTTAATGTTTTTAGGCAGTATGGTTTGTTTTTTGTTTAACAAAATACAATACCTGCTATAGCAGCTGCTTTTGCCTGTTTTTTTTTGTTTTGTTTTGTTTTTTAAAGGCCTAATTGGCCTCTCTCTGATTTTAAGGATTTGATGAAACAATCACTGGCTGTACAGCTACACCTGAATAACCTTTGGAGACAATTCACCATTATGGCCGACACAGAAATGGCTCCAACTCAGTCAGTTTCAGAAATTTTGAGGTTAAATTTCTCGCAGCAGCAGCTGAGCCCTTCACAACACGACGCCACACGACGTGGCACGTCATGTTCTTTTGCCGCAGCTCCATCATTTCTCAACGTAAGATGAGCTTAGTTTGAAACTCTGGCGTGAAAGGTGGCGGGCGATATGCATTCCTGAAACATCTTTATTTAAAATGCGAAGTAACATGAAGATAAATGATGAAATATTTCAACATGTAATCATCATTAAAGGTGTGTTTTCTAATCACTGTGATGTGATGAATGCAGTACTGTACTAGTTCCTCTGTATATCTAAACTAAAAAGAAGATGAGCAGCATCTGAATTTACATTATTAAAACAAACAGCTGAAGCAGGAGCCGAGAGATGCATCTTCTTTCAGCTGATCATCTGCACAACAAGGTTTCAGGGAACAGCTTTTTGGGAATCACCCGCTTGATGCTAAAGTCCCGTTTGTTTCTGCGCCAAACGGTGTCGTTTATTCATTTATTTTGTTGATATTTTTCACATGTTCGACTCTCGGCTCGCCCCCTTGAGCTCAGGAGCCGCTTCGTGGCTGAACGATTCCGAGCCGAAGCGGTTTACCAAACAGGAAACGTTGTAATGAAAGCGACTGCATCGGAAAAAAAGAGCGCACGTCTCTTTGGAACAAAAACAAAAAAGATAAAGAAATGAGGGATCACTCAAAACCTTTGCACAGTCCTGCACTTTACCAGGCGTGATTTTAAGAACTTGGACCCATTCGTTTTGCAGCGTTGTTCCAAACCTTTGGTTGAGCTTTAACAGATGTGAATAAAAAGCACATTTTGTCTTTGGTTTAGGGCTTTTGAGAAAACACTACAAGTTGTAAAAATTCAGTTAAATAATCTGCACTGAAAGCAATTATGCTACTTATAGAAATAAAACAAAAAAAAGATTCAAAAACTCACCCTCCTATTTGCCTTCATGGTTCATCCCACCGAGCTAACGTGAAAGAGCTCCAGTTTGCGGACGCTTTGTGGAGGTTATTTCTAAAACAGGAAGTGTCCGACATAAATTAGAGGCCTGGGATTCCTCGAAGGAACGCATATCGCCCGCACCTTTCTCGGCAATTTCAAACTGCGATCATCTTATGTTGAGAAACGACAGAATCAGAGGCGTTTTGGTCAAACCTCGAAAGTCCCCTAGTCTCCGAGCTCCTGCAGGGTCCGTGTGGAAGACGACCCTCAGCTGCTGCCTCGTCACACTTCAGCTCCACCTCTCTGTGTTTGATGAAGCTATTTGCTGTTGGCTAAGTTCAGTCAGCCGCGGCGGCCATCTTGATTAGGTTCAACACCAAAAATAATTCAGTCGTAGATGTACAAGCAGTGGTTACTTCCTGAGAGTTTTTTTTTTTTTAAAAACCCTCCAGCTGTTTATGGGAAACTTTGCTGACAGACGAACATTAATGTCAAAGTGTTTAACTTTGCTCTAGGAATGACTCTCAGCTACTACCACACCCAATTTGAGCTCGATGCTGGTAAAACTGACCGAGTTAAAGCCATTTTCACGCTGGCTAAGGTCGCTCGGCTGTAGCGGGACATCTGGAATCCGGCTGCAGGTGTGGTTCGTGAGATATTATGCTGACAGGGAGGCAAACACACACAGACACGGGCAGAGCCTCGCCCTCTGTCCTGTTTGAGTCCGTTTTCCTGACCCTCTGCTCTTATTTAACCCGTTACTAAACATACTTTCTGATCGGTCACGCTCTGACGCAGCTTCTCTGGATCTGTGTTCCAGGCTCTCGCTTCAGGAGGGTGCTGGTTCCTCTGGGTCTGATGAGCGTCGGGGCGTCGGTGTGCTACCCAGCTCAGGCAGTGGCTCTGCTCAAGGTAACACCATTTTTAAATGTTTTTTTGTTGTTGAGGTGACACTAGGTTTTTCTTAGGGTGTTTTTTTTGTAGTTGTAGTTGTTTTCTGCTCCGACGGGGCCGTTTTTCTCAGCGTAACGTGGCTCCTGTGTTTGGTTTGCTGCAAAGGTGACAGGAAGGAGCGCGCTGGCTGCGGGACAGTGGAGCCGCGCCGCAGCGTCTTCTCTGCTCTCCGCCAACAAGGAGCCCGCCGCCGAGCAGACCCAGGTCGAAAAAGAAGCTTTTTAAAAAAAATTTTTTTGCGTTATGATAATTACGCTGCTAGTTTTAAAACAAACAGCACTGCCTAAACAGTTTTACCTTTTGTGACTAAATCACAAACACTTATTTACCACTTACGGATTTCCTCTTCCTGTTATTACTCACTGAAAAAAAAAAAAAAAAAAAAAAAAAAATCCCCTTTGCGTCTTCATGGCGTGCGGTTGCACTTTGACCTTTGACGATCCTTGTGTGTTACCAGACTCATTCCTTAGAATTTTATGCCTGATGATTTCTTTTTATTTTCATATACTGTATATATGAGCAATTTCACCATCTAGCTAACTGAAAAAAAAAACAAAAACAAGTGTTTTCGCTTGTTAGGTGTTATATACGTGACCTAGATTGTTCAAGACAGCAGTAAAACAGATGCAGGTTTCAGTTTGTGGGACGGATTGCCTTGAAAAAAGTGTTTGTAGGTTTCACACATCCAGCTAACCGTTCTTCAAGACAGAAACCTTCAAACTGGTCGGGTTCTGCTCACAAGTCTTTACCCGACAGACATCTTTAAATGCATCCGTCCTGACCCGGTCAGGTGTCGCGTTAGTCGTATGTTTACTGTGAACTTGCATTCAGCTTCACTTTTCTGGAGTGTGTGAACTGGTTTTTATTGGCCACGCACCTGAACTTAGCGCCAACCTTCAGTTCTTCAGCTCTAGGCCGTGGCTGTATGAGAATTATCCCCACATCATGATGCTGCCCCGACCGTGCTTTACTGTAAACAGTGGTGTGCTCAGAGGGCTAAAACGTTATTTCTCCTTTGATGATCTCAGTCTGAAGCTCTGATCTGAAAGGCGGCGAGTGATATGCATTCCTTCAATTAGTTTTCCTAAAGGTTTATTTATCCTGACTCTAACGCTGCACAGAATAATTTGTGATTAAAAAAAAATTCAGTTTGTACTCTGTCCAGTTACACTATACACTCTGGAAGATCTGTCCCTGACAAGTACACACGCAGACATCCACATAAATGTGTTTTCTGTTTTTCCTTTCATCGACATGTTAGTCGGCTCCGGGCTCGAGTCCAGGCTCTCTGGCTCAGACCACAGCAGTCCCGGAGTCTGTCTCCGATGAGGCGGTTGTCACTGTCGCGGCAGAGGACGAGTCGTCGGTGCCGCCCACAGAAATCTCTGCCGCCTGGGCCCCAGCAGAGGGCGGCTCAGGTATTATAGATGTATAGATGTTAGACCTCTGTCTCCATCGTTTCTGAAACCTGCCGCTGCCGTTGACGGTGACTCGTTTCCTCCCCTGTCCAGGTTCGGCGGCCGATTCGTCTCAGGTACGAACAGAGACGCCTCCTTTATCTGAGGAGACGGCTCCTGCTGGACACGACGAAGGCTCGGGCAGAAAACAGGCGGCGGGCGACGTTTCTGACACAAGGCCAGCTGAACCCACGTCGGGCTTAGAACTGGAGACCCGACCAGGTGAGTCCGCTTCAGCCTCTTCTGCAGAAGAGCTTGTTGCTTCTCATTAATGTGCCAGCAGGCAGCAAGAAGATTTGTTCTGACAAACCGAAAAGCAGATGTTTTAGTAAGAATAGCTATAAATTCTTGATGATTGTTGCTAACGGTGTCTCTTTAAATGTCCTCAAATGTTCGCTTGAACAATGCAAAACAAAGTAATGGTGTTTATGCTGCTTACATGAACACAATGAAACCAGTTGAATGTTGGGTTTTTTTTTTCATGCTACACAGTGCCAGTTGTTGAGTCAGCCGAGCGTGAACCCTCTGCTGACCCCGAGTTAACTCCTGCCGAGGAGCCGACGCCAACAACTCCTCCTCCTCCTCCTTTTCAGCCCGCTGCAGAAAACAGCAAAGGTACCGTGAAGTCGCCTGCTTCGGTTTGACGGCACTGATGTCCTCAAAGCCACAAAAGGCAGTTTTAGGTGTTGCTGTTTTGACGCGCGCAGGCTCACATTCACAGCCTGCGTCACCTCTGAGAAGTACTGCAGCTATTTTCAGTCGTAAACACTGGAGATTAGATTTTTGTTTTTCCTCCCCCTTCTCTGTCTCACATGTGTTTACAATAAGTAGTAAACGGTGACACTATTTTTCCGTCCGCTTTGTTTTGAAATTCCAACGTTATCGGGACTTCTTTCACGTCTGTAAAATTTGGTGTTGGCGTTCACTTCATGCGCCGAAGTTGATAAACTTAATCTAGTTTTATGAATTCATCTGATTCCGGGATCTTTTTTTTTTTGCCTGCGAGGCAGAAGAACCTGACGCTGATTGTCATTTATTTATCTCCACCTTCAGAGGAAACCATATGTGTTTCCGAATGTTGATAAGAATCAACACCCACAGGCCTGAACGGTTGCTGACTGGTATTAATTGAAGGAAGAGAATCTGACAGGATGTTGTGGCTTTGCTTTTTGTTCGGCTCTCATTAGATTATTCAGCCATTATAATGCATTTGGTTCTTCTCAGATTTTACTCCTGATATTGAAGTGCTTTTGTGACTGTGTCATTTTTTTTTTTTTTTGCGTTTCCCTCCAGAGGGTTCCGGTTTCAAGCCAAACCCTGCTCTCATGGACTTCGGCCAGTCCAGTCCCGAGGACGAGGACCTGTACAGCACCCGCAGCTGAGCGACCCCCCCCGAGCCCAGCCACAGGACGAGCCTCGCTCCCCGCACTGCCACCGCCGTCTCGTATCTCGTCCAACCCACAAACGCTGCATCGTTATGCAAACGAGCAGCCTCAGAAAACGCTTTAATCAACATTTCCATTCTCATTCCATCTGCCCACATTTCCACAGAAAACATCCCAAATACATTTGCATTGTAGCGGCGGCACAATGAAATCCGGGTACGCATAAAACGGATCCTTTTGTATAAAAATTCAAATCCTGGAAGGAAACAAAACAACAACACACACACCCACAGATATGTTTAAATTAGAAATGGCAGATTGTGGAACAGTTTCTGTTTGTGTGAAATTAACAGTTCCTGGCTATTGTGCTGAAGCAGAGATTGCTCGGTGTTGTTATTTATGCTAATCTAGCCCAGTTTGTAGGGAAACTAAATGTTCCGCTCGTGCTGATGATGACTATGAGACTGACTTGTGCTGCTTCATATCCTTCCATCAGTCGTCGTCTTCACTTGTTGGATTCAGGAGCTCGAATTAAAGATATATTTTTCTTGACTTAACGGCTGGTCTCTTCAACTATTAACTCTATCCCAAAACACGACCAAAGCTATTTACATTTAACAAATTACTGACAACAGCCAATTCTCTTTACTCATTAAAACTTAAGTTAATGATTAATACAAACGTGGCTCAGCTGCTTGATATGAACTCATTAAAATGCTTTTAATTTAACATAGTAGCCACTTCTGTGTCCACAAGGTTTCTGTAATCATTTATTAGACATGAGGACAAACCTTAGTATAACTTGGCAGAGACAGTAGACCTGTCCTGTCCTGTCTGTGACAATAATAAGTCACTTTCACTCGTGCAGTTTTGGTCTACACTGAAATCTGTGGTGCCGTCGTGAATTTTAAATGTTCAGATTCAAATAAATTTATAAATTACATCTAAAAACACCTGCTGTGGACTGTAGCGCTGTATTTAAAATGGTGAAGAAATTACTTAAAGCACGAAACACTACAAAAAAACAAAAGGAAAATGAAAACAAACTAAACTAGTAAAACAAATGAACTCTAAATCAAAGTTTACTAAAACGAACAAGAAGGCTGCTGTACTGCCAGGTTGTGTCCAAAATAGAAGAGATCAAGTTAGCATCTGATTGTAGCATTAGCCTTCGCTATTGCTAAATTCGCTTTTAGCACAATTTAGATTTAAATATTAAAAATACCTTATTATCAGCTTCAGAAACAAAAAAAAAGTTTTACTTTTAAATTCTTTTGTTTTGACAATGTATGCTAAGCTATGCTTGCTAACGTGCTACTACAGCTCAGTTATAGCATGTTAGCATGCTAATAGCTTGCAAAAACTGTGTTGCGTTCTCGTTTGGTTTACTTCCTTTGTTGAACCAAGTCACCTGCTTTACCGAGGAGTAAATAATTACGCTAAAAGCTAGGCAGAATCACATTTCCTAGCTTTACCCCTTGACCTTTTATTCTAAGAATAATAAAAAAGTGCTAAATCACTGCCAGGTTGTGTTCAAAATGTCCAATTCAGAGGAAGTTTACAACTTGGACTTTTGCAAAAGATAAGCAAGTTGGTATGAATTTAGCATTAGTTTTTGCAAATTTAAAATTTCTTTTAATCACAGTCCTTCAATTTAGATTAACTCATTAAAATACTTTATATTTGACCTTAGAAAAAAATACTTTTGAATTTCTGTAGACACTGTATGTATGGTAAAGATCTGCTAACACTTTATGTGAAATTTTAGTACGCTAACCGGCTAAAATTTCACAAAACTTGATAGTTAACTTCATTTGTTAAACTAAATCATACAATGACTCATAAAATATAAATAAATATAATATATAAACTAAACTTGATGGGTTAATATTTATAAAACTATTATATGCCATTGATTCTTTCTTTCTTTGCTCATGTTTGTGCAAAATTAGTTATCAAACATTCAACTTTGCATATAACATTTTTTTTTTCATGGGCTTGATAGCAAAAAATGATAATAATACCAAAGGCAAGCCACCAAAATACACATGATTCCTGTTTGTTGTGAAAATAAACTATATTTAATGGAGAAAAATCATTGTCTTGTTATTATTTATGCTCAGTAAAGTTGAATTTTCCTACATCCCTGCCTAACGTCACAAAATCAAGCTTCTCCCCCCTAGTTTGAACATTCTTTACCATGATTCCCATCAGTCCCAAAGCAGTGGGATTTCCTTTGAAGTTACACTAAAGTCCATTTAGTGTAAAGACAAATGTTAGTGATCTTGCTGACAAACTGTAACAACCCAGAAAGTGGCACGAGTGCTTCGTGAAATTTGATCACCGCACGCTTTTGCTTACATTTGCGAGTTTCCAGCGTGGAGGGATGGCTGGATCATCTTTTTACGGCCTCTTTGCTTCTCCTCCGAGGAACCACAGCAGGACCTCCGGACCTCGTGAACTTCACATGAGCTCACCCAGGGACACGACTCGTGGGACTTTGTGCGTGTGAGAGCTCAAGGGCTGCAAGTGGATGAATAAAAACCAAGCTGACAAGGAGACGGTCATTTCTAATCCTTTTTCCTTGTAGCACGTAGAGAATCCCAGACCCAGCTTTCCCTGAAGGAATGCATGCCGCTGCTGTTTAGGTCGAAGCTTTAAACTGAAATCATCTCATGAGATGAGAGCCGTTTTGGTAAAACCTCGTACGTGGCCTTATACGCAGTCTCATAATACTGCCAAATGTGCGTGTGCTCAGAGTACATCACAGGGACGACGCTCGGCTACTACCACACAAAACTTATCTCAGTATCTGGAGCCATTTCTCTGTAGACTAATGTCAGTTAGCTGTGGCAGCCATCTTTTGGGTTGACTCTAAAAGGTCATCAGTTGTAGGCGAACATCCAATGATTACTTTGAGAGTTTTATTAAGCTCTGTTACATTGGTTCATGAGATTTTTTACTAACAGACAAACAGGGTTGACGCCAAAAGTTATTGGCAATCTTTTAAGTAAAAATATCGTACAACGTGTAAATACTAAGAGTACATGTTGGGCATGATCCTTGACTACTACCACACTGAATTTTAGCTGAATATCTGTAAAATCGTGTGGGTTATAGCCATTTCTCTGTTTCATAAGGTCAGTTAGCCGTGACAGCCATCTTGAATTGAGCTGACTCCAAGATCAAATCATTTTTAGATGTTCGCCCAGTGTTTTTCCAGGCGTTTCGTTAAAATCCATACAGTGTTTCAAGCAGGGGTGGAAATTAGCACCCGCCAAATACGGGTAAATATTTGAAGTGGCGGGTGAATTTGATCAACACACACGCCACTGTGGCGGGTTGGCAATTTGAACAGAAAAGGTGTTATTTGTCCTCTTGACATATAGGGGGCGGCAATGTGCTCGAGTTGCTGCTGTTACGTCGAGCCGCGTTCCCCCATCAGATACGGTTCCCCCTGCGTCTCCGTAAATAATGACTTATCTATTAACAGAATTGTTTAGAGGGGCAAATATCTCTCATTAAAAAAACAAAAAAACATCATTCTTTTAATAATAAAATGTGCTAATATTATCATAATACAGAGGAATAAACACAGTTAAGGACTTTTTGGTAAATTATTTTTGTCCCATGTTTTAGAGGGGGAACTGATTATTTCAGACAGCTGAAATATGTGGTTCCCCCCTGGTAACTTTTGCAAACAAAGAACAACAAATGTCTCCAAATTCAGAGGACTTATTGTCCGTGATGAGAGGAATAAACACAGTTAAAGACTTGTTGGTAAATTAACTGGTTTTTATTGGAAAATTATTTATCTAAATAACATTCGACCCGAAAAAACCTGAGAAAACCCACTTAAAAATATTACAACAGTTCACTGCAAACCCATATGATGCACTCGATCCACTACAGATTACATGCAGTCTGACACCAATNAATTCACAGGACTTGTTGTCCATGATGAGAGGAATAGTTATTTCCATGCAGTGTCCAGAAAGAGGTGTTGTTCAGCTTGTAGGGCACCACAACTGCTTCCACCCAGCTCCATCATCGTCATCATATGAAATTACTTTTTGTCACAACAAAAAATAGTGGCTGGTAAAATATTTGAGTGGCTGGTAAAACATTTTGTCCCCCAGCCACTATGGCTGGTGGACAAAATTTTTAATTTCCACCCCTGGTTTCAAGAGGTATTTCGCTAACAGTCCAGACAAATGAACAGAAACGGGCAAAAATCTTCCTCACTTCTTCGGCAGTGGGCAACAGAAAGACACACAGGAAGCTGGGTGGTGGTGGTGGGTGTGGGGGGGTGCTTGTTATGGAATTTGTTTCTGTACTTTTCAGGCAAACGCTGCCAACTGTTGTGATTAAGTAAAGCTCCGCGCAGAAGCAGCTGTGTCACAGCATTCACAGAAAAACCAGATGGAACGTGTTGTCTCAAAATAGCAGTCCGAAAGGAACGCTGGAAATCTGCTCGTCTTCCTCTCACAGCACCTCGGGAAGGCCAGGCACTGCGCTGCCGTAAGCTGTGGGACAGCATTGGAGGTTCCCGAGATGCAACGCTAACTATAGCTGCTTCTCACCCCCCCCCCCCCTTTCCTCAAGGGTCAAGTCCACGCATGGGGCCCACCCGTCCTCGCAGCGCCCCACACACACAGCATCTGCACTGATGTTCTCAGTACTCGTATTTTCCTCTCTTCTTGACCAGCAGAGAGGAAGTGGGGGGGACAAGGCACTGACCTTCCACCTTTCAACTCAAATTTTCCACGGAGGACGTAGGGGGGAGGTTTCTGGTCTGCGGTGGTTATCGTCTCAGAGGTCCTCGCCATCACGTAAACACAGAGCACATTTATCAGCAACAAATACAAACAGCCTGGAAAACCATTAAACGGCGTTTGTTGGTATACGCTTACATGTGAACATCTTGTTTGAGCTGTGGTCTGGAGACACATGATGTTCACGCCAGACGTATGACTCCCTCCTGAGAGGTCGACTGAAAATCCATCCAGTGGTTCATGAGATATTTTGCTAACAGTCGAACAGAGTTGGCTCTAATAGGTAACGGCAAAGATGAGTGGCGCTCAAAGTACATGTTGGGGATGACTTCCAGCGACTGCCACGCCAAATTTTAGCTCAGCATGTTTGGGAACATTTAGTTTTATTTACTTTTCTGCGTTTCGCCCAATGAGCGCTGAGGAACGAAACCTTCGACAGTGTTGGCAAACTACATAAAATAAAAGTTGTGTTCCTAATCTGGAAATGGTGTAAAAAAAGTAATTACCTTGGAGAGTGACGTCCAGTGGAGGATGTGTTGTAAGTCGGTGGGGGGGGTTCGATGCCCCCTGCTCTCCTTATCTGCAGGCCGGGCAGGCACCACCTGCCACTAAACCCATGTGTAGGAGGTCATTCATCAGACGAACACGTGGAAACACGCTCTCCCACACACGCTGAAGGAGTAAATCACTCCCTCTGTTCGTTCTGTGTTTTTTAGACTCTGGCCGCAGACGTGTGTTTGCCCAGCCTTCGGTGGCTTAAAGGTGGAGCCGGGTGAACTACAAGCTGCTTTAATTGATTGTTTGGCGACCGGCTGCAGTGACACCGCCGCTGGAAATGTTGACGCAGGTCCAGGGAGTTGTTCTGAAATGAAATACAGGGGGGGGAGACTGAACGTGAAGGCGCTTGACGGAACGAGACAACATTATTTCTGACTGCCTGGAATGTTTTACCGCCAGTGCTGGTGGAAGGGAAATGCTACATGTTAGGAAAAATTTGTACAATCGCAGCGACAATGTTGGTGCTGAGCCGGTAGAGTTTAGTCGTATTCATTTGTTAAAAGGTTAGTTTGGATCTTTTGATGTCCCCGTAAAGGTTGGGGATAATTAATATCTTAACTGCCGTAAATAGCTCTTTGAATGACCTCAGTTTGGAGTTTGATTCAAGATGGTCAAGGTAATGGCTAAACCAAACGCAACCAAAACTAAAGTGGTTTGCTGCCGTCTTTAGACAACTCCAATTTCCAGTCGGACTAGCTGTTAGCAAGTCAGTCCTGTCGGGTTAAACTCTTTTTTAACTAAGGTAATTCAAAACGCTACCTACCTGTAAGACAACCTTTTCAAAAAATCTCACGTCAGATTGTCCAAAATATCCCTTTAAGGAGATAGGTTTAAAAAGGCGAGTCCAGAACACCTAAACATTTAAAGATACCTAAAGATTTAGGCACTCAAACGTTAAAACCAATCTGGAGATAAACAGGAAGTCAGCGGAGAGACCAGACCTAAGTGCTCGGGTTGTTTTCTGTTAAACAGTGAGCTGCTGCCTTTGAAATGAAACCAGTATTCTCTGAGGGATTTTATTCTGCCAGCTTTCTGACGTCAAAGTTTTAACCAAACACCTCACATGATCTGTTAGTGCTCAGAGAGTGTGATGGGGATCCCTCTCAGCTACTACCACCCCAAATTTCACCTCAATATTTGTAAAATCGACTGAATTATGACCATCTTTGTGTTGGCTAAGACCGTTCTGAATCGTGTTGACTCCAAGCGATCAGTCAGGTATAGATGTATATCTGGGGATTACTTTCTGAGGGTTTCATTGAAATCCATCCAATCGTTCTTGAGTTATTTTGCTAACAGACAGACAGTGTCGATTCCAACCGTTAACACCAAGGCTTTAAGCAATAATCTTGTGCTGTATTGAGGTTGACTCTCAGCTTCTACCACAACAAATTTCAGCTCAATATCTGTAAAGTTGTCTGAGTTGTAGCCATTTTTTGTGTTTTCTAAGATCAACTAGCCGGGACGGCCATCTTGAATTGGGTTGACTCCAGAAGTTAATGAGCTGTACATACGCATCCAATGGTTAGTTTCTGAGAGTTTTTATTTGGTTCATTAAGTAATTCTGCTAACGCAACAGTCTGATCAACCCACGCGCACACAGACAGCGACCAGATCGCCACGAACAAGGCGCCAGGTTTGAAATGCGAACCGCGTGGCTCGAGAAAGTCGAAAGTTGATCAGCCTTGTTCCTGTCAAGAGGCCTGCGTTCCTGAACTCTTTGTAAGTGGGAGCGGAGCCTGACGGAAACCGGTTCAGCTCTCGAGGCCAGCCCTCTGCGTTGCAGAGAATGCACGGCACGGACTTGGACTTGTTTTTCCTCTCCGTTATCTGCTGTTTCTGTTGGCCGGCATGACACCATAAATTTCTGTTTTTAGTTGCTGCGGGTCGTGACCAGGGGCCTTTGGCTCCTGTCTGTCTGTGTGTTTATGTTTGCATTTGTGTCTATCTCTGCAAAGACTGATGGGAGTTTAAAATGTTCTCAAAAAAAGGCCAAAAGTTGGATGAACCCAAGAGTTTGTTTGCTCTAGGTTTGAGGTACACTTTTATTAATAACAGTGAGGCTAGGTCACATGTATGAAACTCAAGGCCCGCGGGCCAGATCCGGCTCTTGGTAACATTTTATCTGGCCCCGCCAAAATAACATTTCAATTTTATCAGATCTGGCCTTCTAGTCTGTGACAGATCAAGTATCTATTTGCTTGGAAAAAAGTGAGCATATTTGGTGAAGTCTTGTGACAGTTCTTTTGAAGCCAAGAAAATGAAGTTTTCATTGATGGGTAATCTCTGATTTTGTCATGGAAAGGGCAACATCAAACTTGCAGCCGAGAAGTGGTTTGGGATATCTGACTTGAGTTCATGTGCATCAGAGTATGCTTTCATGTATAATTTCCTTTTAAGCATTTTCTTCTTGTTCCAAAGTCAGTGTTAGTAGCTGTATGATTGGAGTTCTGTTGATGGCTTCTAAGGTGGTATAATGGAGAAAAATTCATTAGAAGATGAATGCTAAAATGCTTTTAAGTTTGATCTACTTTTCTTCTTTTCATTAAAGTATGTTTGCTCTAAATTCTACGCAGTATGTAACTAGGAAAAGACATTTGATATCTCTATGTCCATCTATGTTTGACACCCCTGGGGTAGGTCAAGGGGCAGAAAGGTGGGTTTTATGGATGTTTAACTAGAGCTACAAAAGTCACAACATGTGTGAGAACAACTGTGCATACCCAGCATGCCAGTGGAAGAAGAGAGTTCTTGGTTTTGAAAGTGCAACGATGCGGTTTCAGCAGCTCTGCAACATGCGGCACATTCCTGATTCCCCACATCCTTCAAGAGATGAAACACCTGGGGAGCTCTGCGGCGTCGTCGTTCAAAACTTCGCAGCTTTCCGTGCCGTCGCCATCCGTCACCCTGGCTGTCGGCCTTCCCACGGCCGTTAGCGGCGGAACGTCACGTCCAGGCAAACGCTCAATGGGCCGTGTTGCCCGCACATCTGCACGCGCTCGAGCCCGTAGCCGAGATTGAGCACGCCCGGAAACCGAGGCGTAAAGCGTGCGCCTGCACGTGCATGCGCGGGGGGGGGAGAGAGACTTGTGCTCGCGCCGTTGATCAAAGGGGCCGTGATGCAATTGGTCTCGGCGCTTTGCACGCATCCCTCATCAACTCTCACTGGAGGCTTTAATGAAAACCCACTGGAGGGAATCTGTGCTCCCCGCTTCTTTGTGCCCTCTCATCTCCACTCCCTGCAGCTTCAGCCTGTCCTCCTCCTCATTCATCTTCCACGCTGCGCCTCCCTTCCCTTCTCCCTCTCTGCCCCGGCAGCTGGCATGACTTCCTCTGAGACAAAGTAAATATTTCCCATGGCTTATCTGACCACTGGCGAGGCGAACGGGACGCCAAACGTGAGGCTCAGTTAATTAATGCTAAGCCTGCATTACTTGGGTCAGAGGCCCCGGGGAGGGGATGGGGGGCGGGGGGTACTGTCATGTCTTCAGGTTTGACACCTCAATCACCCAAATGTTCCGTCCATTACCGTCAGATATGTGCATTTGTATCCACAGGACGTGCAGCTATTGCTCCAGCACACATCTTGACTTAATTTTCTCAGTCTTGGCGTGTTGAAGTGGAGGTTCCAGGAGGGTGTGTGTATGCGTGTGTGTGTGGAGGTGGGGGGGAGGGGGACCTTTTATCCCTGTGTGGCTGGCTTATATCCAGGTACAATCATCCAGCCTCTCGGTAATGATGGAGTTGTGACGTCTAGCAGCTTCTCCGTTGTGCAATCATCAAGAGACTCCTGGGGGCTTTAAGATCCCCCCCCCCCCAAACTCATCTGGGTTCTCAGAGCCTCAAATCTGTTTCCTCCACACACACACACACACCCACACACACACACATACTCAGAGGTATGACACAGTCCGGGGAGCTCAGCTGAGCAGAATTCTCTTAGAGGGGCAGAGGAGCATTTAGTCAAGACATGGACTTCAAGCAAAAAAGTCACTGAAAGCCACACAAGTTTTCGGATCGGACACTCAATCATTACAGGTAAGAGGATTTATTTTAACAGGATGGAGGTTATAAAACTTAACATTAAGTTCACTCTGACTGGAGAGCTAGTATTCGACTTGTTCTAGTATTTGTTTCACTCTTTCAATTTTTTATTGCATAATTAAGGGTTGTTTTTTCATTCAGAATGAACTTTTCATGATGTTTTTCTTTTTTTTTTAAGCCCTACGCCTGTTTTAAATTGTTCTGTTGTTATTCATTTTCTCCCCCCTTCCGGTGTATTCCACTTTGATCGTTTTAATTTCTATGATTATTATAATTTCTGTAAACCCATTAAATCCCAAATTGAGTCCAGTCATTTCCGTTTAATTTGCAAACATTTAAAAAATTTCAGCCGTTACCACAACAGAGCAGTTTTCTCAGAAATCTAGGAGGCGGTCAGATAGTTAGAACCCTTTCCGAAGTATTTCGTTGCTGTTTGAACTTCCAGCATGGCGTGACGAATTCATCTGGAGGTTATTTATCAAACAGGATACCTAATAAACGCCGGAGCCAACTGAAGATTATTGTGTAAAGAAGCATATTTGTCTGTGAAAGGCGACAGCAATCCAAAAACTCTCCTGCTTTGTTTTATTTACAGCTGACCTTGGATGTCTGAGAGAAGCTGAAGTCAAGTTTTCTGACGCAAGAGAACATCCAGTTCCAAAATGGCGACCCTGAATGACCTCTTCCTTTTCAACTCCACCCCCTCCCCTTACTCAGCAGCAGAGGTCTATGGGAACGGCTCTTTAGACCCCACTTCGCCCCCCTGCACCGACTGGACCCCTGTACCCTTTACGACAGTGATCCCCACCGTCTACGGCATCATCTGCGTGGTGGGGACCTTGGCCAACGCCTTGGCAGTGTTCGTGCTGGTCTGCGGCAGTAAAACGGGGAGAACGGTGGCTGACATCTTCATGCTGAACCTGTGCGTCTCTGACCTGCTCTTCCTGCTGTCCCTCCCGCTGTGGGCCGTCTACTACTCCCGGAGCTACAGCTGGCCCTTCGGCAGAGCAGCCTGCAAGATCTGCGGCGCGCTCCTCCACCTCAACCTTTACGCGTCCATTTTCTTTATCACGAGCATGAGCGTGGACCGTTACCTGGCCATCGTGCATCCGCTCCGCTCGCTGAGCGCGCGAAACCCCAAACTCGCTTGCCTGACGTGCATCATGGTCTGGTTTCTGGCGTGCGTTTGCACAGCCCCTACCTTCGCATTGAGGGACACTATACAACTTGAGGGCCTTGAAGTGGAGGTCTGTGGGATCTTATGCCCAAGCCAAAGCTGCTTTCTGGCCCTGGCTTGGATGAAGATCCTCCTGGGCTTCCTGCTTCCTCTGTTTGCCATCTCTTATTGCTACTGTACTATCGGGAGACATTTGTTGGCTTACAGAGATCTGATGAGAATGCAGACTTCAGCACACTCTCTGAATGTGTTCTCCCAGGAAGGCGACAGGAAACCAGACAGACCCCCAACTCCTAGTGTTAGTCCCAGCTTCTGTGAGGACAGGCCTCCAGTGGGCAATAAGGTGGAGAGGGTTTTGTTGACAGTAGCCGCCGTGGTTCTGGCATTTTTCCTCTGCTGGTTCCCGTTTCACTGCGTGACCTTCTTAGACTTTTTGAAGACCAAGGGCTGGCTGGGCGGCTGCTCGATAACATGGACCATAAACAACCTCACCCCCCTCACCCTTTGCCTGGGCTTCTCCAACTCTGCCATAAACCCCGTGCTCTACTGCTTCATCGGAAACCACTTCCGGGACCGCCTCGGGAACCTCTGCAAGGGCCTGTGCGCTTGTTTGAAGGCCCGCAAGGAGGAGCACCACCGGAAGAGAAGCTCCATCAGCACCAGGCTGAGCTCCTTCTCTCGAAAACTCAGTGACCTGAAGGACCTGGCGATTGTGGAGATTTCCGATCGTCCATAGCAACCCTGCTTCGGTATTCTCCAGGAAATAGACTCTGCCTTCCACTGGCTTAAGACTTAGGCTTAAGAGAATTGATAGTGACTGCTGTAAATACCACCGGCTCCAGATGCCAAAGGAGTTAACTGAGCCCAGGTCTTATCTAACACATGCAAGGTTTATGTAAGAGAATGTATCACAAAAAATAGATAAAAAGAATAAGATCTAAAAGGACTAATATATAATGCAGAATATACCAGAAATATTTAAATGACTTTCACAAAACCAAACAACAATGGGACGCTAAATTCTTAGTTTTAAAAAAACAAGTGAAAGGAGAAAATAACTTCCATATTCTCTAGATGGCATGGATTGACGTGAAGAGAAAGAATTATGCTTCATAAATGCTTAATGTGTGGATTAATAACATTTTTTTCAACAAGTTTATAACTTTACGGTGTAGGATAAAGAAAAAACTTTGTTAGGCTAAGCTAACATGAATTGTTCCTCTTTTTGTTTCTCTCTAATAATCTGATTGCTTACATGAGAACTAAACATGTATAATATATATATATATATATATATATATTTACTGATAAAGCATTAACTTGTATATTTAGCTTTGGCTAAAGCTAGCTTGAGTAAATTGCTGCTTTGGGCAAAATAGGATAAACATTAAATGAGATGAAGCCATTTTTTTTTTCAAAACTGACCATAACAATAGTTTTTGCACTGTTATTTTGGAAATCAAAATATTACTGTTTCTGTGTAACCCCCCCCCGCAAACCGCTTTCTTGTGTTACTTTCCTAACACAACTCGTTGGGGAAATAAAGTAAATAATAAATCTCAAATGAATGTCACTTGTTTATTTGACACAACTGCCCAGAATAACATTTTTTCTTTTTATCTTCTGATGGGAAAAGAGTAGCTGATTTTGAGTCCGCATCCACGCATGATTTTGTAAAGTCAGAGACGCATTAACTTTCCTTTTTTCCCAGCCAACAGCTGCGACTGAGGAGCTTCTCCCACTCGGGAACGAGAGTGCTGAGATTACTGTCCGCCTGGCAGATGGACATTTATGTTCAGTCGATTTCTTAATTTTTTTCTTTCTCCCCCGAGGGCCTCACTTGGCCTCAAAGATAATGTAGGCATTAATCTCATATTAATGTCTACACGATGCATTCCCGTCCAGCCAGTTGTGTGGGTTCCGGGGGGGTGGGGGTGGGGGTGGGGATTGTCGGCTGATCAATGGTCTTTCTGTATCCTATTTGTGTCCGGTATAGATCCACTCCATTCTGTATGGACCCCGAGCTGCCGTCCTGTGAGCTGGAAGCCAAAGGAGGCACGCTACAGAGGGGAACCTCCCCTGTGCACTTGTGAGGATTTTTGTTGTTTTCTTATAAATAAACTTGGCTGGTTTGCTGTTTTTATATATATATATATATATATATATATATATATATATATATATATATATATATATATATATATATATACCCAGACGTGTGCGGCACAACAATAGCAAGAGATCCAAAAAATGTGCAATTATGAATTCCTGATTTTTGCCACAGGATGGTGCTAAGACGCTGTGAAAGCAACGATTAAGACTGTGCCGGTCGCCTGCGGTGACAGGGGGCCCAGAGTCCCACCGCTCATGATCTTTGTGGAGGCAAAGGGGGGGGAAATGGCTCTGACACAGACTGATGACTCATGTAGGCTTCAGTTTTCAACAGGTACAAATGAATATCCTTTCAAATAAAAAAAAGGTTGCATTGAAAAAAAAAAAAAAACACCGGCTCTGAGATGTGATTAAATGCCAGTTTCACATCCTACACCCTTTGCAGGGACCTGGACGCTCTTGGCGGTGATGTGAAGGACCTCCTGCGCGCGAGAGAGGGGGGCAACGCTACACTGTTCATCCCATCGTGACAAGACGAGTTTAGCTCCCAGGCAGCAGCAGCAGCAGCAGACATTTCACCAGGCTCTCATTTTGACACGGCACAACTTTACAACAGACAGGACAGATTGCGGGATAAGTTTGCTGAACGCGCGCAGCTTCATTAGTTGATTCCTCTCTGTGTGGCAGAGCAGCTGGGAGCTTCCTAAACACATGTTTAAACAGAAGACGTACCGGTGACAAGCGGCTGAGAGCGCGTGTGAACTTGTGGTTTGAAAATGCATGCTGAGAAGCATAAAAATAAATAAATAAAAACCCCTTCTTAAACAGCAGGTAATAAAGTTGTTTTTTTTTGCTTGTCTGGTTTAAACCGGCTTGTCAGATTGTTGTCGAAGTCTTCTCTTACAAGTTCTGAAGGCATGCAAAGTGAAGTTCCTTCGTTCTCTTCCTGTTTTATCTCGCGGGGGGGGGGGTTTACAGAGGGAGCAATAAATCACAGGATAAGGGGACAGATAGCTGTGCGCTGTCACACACACTATTCATCAGCAAACGTAGACGTGCATTCCTGCGACTATGTGAGCACAAGCAGCAGCAGTTTACATCCTTAATTCAAAGGCATTATGGTATGTAAAGATCCTGTTCCTCGGTGGGTATTCAAATATGATCATAAAGCTAAAACAAAATATAAAAAATAAAGTACAGCTCAACAGTAATAGAGAGTTCTGTTTTCATTTATTGATTTTCTGCACCCACTTTAAGTTGGTTGGGCTTGTCGTTTCGGGGTCGTAGGTGGGTCCACCTCGGACCGGTCACTAGTCCGTCACAGGGTCACACAGAGATACACGGGCTCGTCCAGATATATAAGGTTTTTATTTTGGAAATGGAGACTTTCGTCATCTAAAACGATGGCGTCGTTTGTTTGCACTGTTTGTTTTGCAGCAAAAAGACAAGCCGGTTTGTCTCCTGGTTGGTTGTAGTTTGTGTTTTCTCCCTGGACATGTGTGGGTTCTCTCCAGGTTCTCCACTTTCCTCCCATAGTCTGAAAACATGCATGTTAGGTTAACTGGGAACCCTAAATTGTCTAGGTATGTGTGTGTGAGTGTGTGTGTGCGTCTTGTTTGTCTCTCATCCAGTGGGTGCTGGAGACAGCTACCAGCTCCTCGCGGCCCTGAACAGAAAACAGGCAGAGGAAAGAAACGGATGGATGGAGGTTTCCTACCTCCCGTCCCATACACAAACACAGATTCTCCTGAGGGGAAAAAATTGTTGTTGTTGTTTTAAACTTTCGAACTTCATTTATCCCGTCCAACAAATGACACCAAACAACAGGACAATGAGCTGCCTGACTCTCACAGAAGGTTCGGCAGGTTTTTCACCCACTTCTCAACTCTGCTGCTCAAGCCCCAGATTCCATCTTCCTTACAAATGTGGCGCCATTTAAGGCACAGGTGTCAAAGTCGAGACCCGCGGGCCAGATCCGGCCCTTGGTAACATTTTATCTGCCTGACATTTTATCTGCCCCCCCCCGCCAAGATATCACTGAAACTTTATCAGATCTGGCCCTCCAGTCTGTGACAGATCCAGTCTCTGTCGCTTCTCAATTTGCTTAAAAAAATCGGAGACTTTGAAAAAAGGTTCAATTTCTCAGTAATCTTTGATTTTGATGTGGAAAAAGCAACAGAGAGCATCAGACTCTTTCTGATGAACTTATAGCCAAAAAACAATATCAAGTAGCTGACTTGAGTTATTGTACATCATTAACTCGAGTGTCTGCTTCAGTGTATATTTTCTTTCTTTTCTTGTTTTAAAGTCAATATTAGTAGTTGTTTTAATGGATTTTGTTGAGGCCTTTTAGCTGTTTTTAACAGAGAACGCTAATGAAGTCTTATTAAGTTCGATCTGTTCTTCTTTGTTCATTAAACTTTGTTTTTTCTAAATTCTATACAATATGAAACTGGGAAAAGGTATTTGATGTTTCTATACCAATGATTTGACATATTACATGTAAAACCAGGGTTCATTTATGTATTTTTTCAGTAAATATTGATTGAGATTAGCCCTTGGCTCGGACCAAGTTTTTTATTTTGGTGTTACTGAGTTTGACACTTCCTGATTTAAAGGGAAATAAACTAACTTTTCAACAGTATAACATCTATTGCTGAGAAGCAATCAACCAAATACAAATTTCCTTCACTTTTTTGTGCTAACTTTATTAAAGTTGTCAATTAAACCAACCTGCATCTTTCTGTTCTGTGGGAGGAAACTTACCTGGCACCGAGTCAAGACCCACACCGTCCCAACCTGAGGTTAGACCTCTTGGGTTTTCCATCTCCGAGAGGCGACAGGGCTGCTTTTAATATTAATTTATACTTGAATGCTGTTATACTACGTTCCTCTTCCAGCTGTAGCTATCAGTCATTTTCCGAACATAGATTAGGCATAAAAATATGAACACTTAAAGGTTTATCTGTTAGGTAAATTTAAGCAAACTCAGTTATTTTTTATTTGTAAAGTGTTGAAACCAGTTTTTTTGTTCAAAATAGCAAAATGCTCACAGATTAGCCAGAATGATTTGGAAAAAAGAATTAACTTTACATTAAATAACATGAAGTGAGCAATGTTTGAACAAACGTTTCCATTTTTCTGCTTTAAGTATTTTGCACACTAAGCTGATCGATTTATCATAATACGCAGAAACGGCGGTGGAAACGATCAGGGCGAGCGACACTGGACAAATCAAACGGAAAGAGTATGACTGCACATTCTGCCTTTTCCAGTGTGACATAAGCGTCACGTCTGTTTCATCCCTCTCTTGTGCTGTCTGTAGTTGAAGAAATATTCAGTTAGAATCTTCGAAGTTATTTCCTGTCACAAAAATACAACCATTTCCTGAGACAAATACGAACCCGCATTTCAGGTCTGTGCATGTGTGCACACACGTGCGCCTTATAAAGCGGGTCGGCGACAGTGAGCAGGGAGTTCAGAAAGGTTAGAGGTGAGGGAGGAAGACGGCTGCTGTCGTTTTTGGGGGGAGAGAAACGGAAACCGAATTAGGATTTTTCTTTAAAAAACAAGTTTTTTTTTCTCTTGTTAGAGCTGCAGATTCCCTGAGCAGACGTTTGAAACGGTGAGGAGCTGGAGCCCGTTCTCTCAGCGTAGAAGACGAAACGTAAAGAAGCAGAGAGAAGAGAGCTGGGACTTGGGAAGAAGGGAGTGGAAGCAGGGGGGGGTGGGGGGGTGAGGAAATAAAGCCTATCTGGAGTAAAGGGGGGATGGAAAACCTGCCTGTCTACCACGGACCCATCGGTAAGGAGGAGGGCGAGCGGCGGCTGGCTCAGGACGGGAGAGACGGCTCCTACTTGGTCCGGGACAGCGACTCCGTGCCGGGCGTCTTCTGCCTCTGTGTGCTGTGAGTAGAAACACGAAAACTTTTAAGCCCGGTGTGTCCAGTCCTGGTTTCTGATTCATGATTGCTGAGCTCTTTACATTCAGAGGGGACAAATGAGACAAACAGCTTTGAACAATTAAACAAGTCTGGGGTTCGTTGTGAAAAGTGACTTTTTGGTCCCACTGATGGTGACGGCAGAGGCCAGACACTTGTTTTCTACAACTGACAGGTGTGTGTGTGTGTTTTCAGGTGCAAAGGATTCGTCTACACATACAGGCTCCACAAGGACGAAGCAGGCTCATGGGCTGCAGAAGTGAGACACCTTATCCTCTCTTTTTTTTTGTTTGTTTTTGTTTATTCATTCTTGGGTTTTTTCTCTTCCTCCCCCTTCGCACCGGCGCGGCTCACACGAGCAGCTGCACATCTGTCTCGCTGCGGCGGCTGTTTATTGGGTTAGAAGTTGTTTTGGTGTCACAGTAATCCAACAAGCTGTGGATCTGAGGCAAACATGCTTCGCTTCTTTTTTTTTTTTCTTTTCTTTTGCTTTTTTTCTTTTCTTGAGACGTGACAGCGCTGAGAAATGGGTACATTTCTTTTTTTTTTCCTTCAGCAATAACACCCTGCGAGCGAGCCTCCCTTCCCCACACACTCACACGCACACACACTTCAAAATTTAAAGACGCCGCAGCGTCGGCGCGCGCTGCGCAGATGTAAAACGCGGAATTGCATTTGACAGGATTTCTGATGGGATATGTAATTGAGCGCTGAGGGTTGGCAAACACCCCGAGATGGGAATGTACAGAGACATCCGAAAGGCTCTGTGTCTCTGTTTGTGTGTGTGTGTGTGTGAGAGAGAGACGAACGAGCGGGATGCTGATGCAAACGACACCCTGACAGCGTCACGTGTGCCGGCCGTGGACTTGAGTTACACGAATTTCACTACGAGCTCAATAACAGTTTACATTATTCATGCGCAACATCTATCACTTTAATGAGATGTGTTGCGAGGGGGGGACAGTCGGAGGGGTGAGGCCGGTGGCTGGAGACGGGAACATCCAAACTCTCGCGGGGAAGGGCCCCTCCGCCTGTGATTAAACGATTTTTAAAAATACATTCAAATAACCCATTTTTAACTTTTTTTTTTTCCTTCTCCCTCCTCCGGCTCCTGCAGCATGATTGATAGCGAAGAATGAAAACACATAATGCACTTTTAAAAGGCCTTGCTTGACAAAATGACAGTGTTTTTTTTTTTGTTTTTTTTTAAAAAAAAGCAATGGTTTAACAATATTAAACCTTTAGGTGACGGCTGCGGGCAAACACGCGGGAGGAGGGGGGAAAAATCAGAAGAAATCATTTTTAAAAAAAGCAAAAAAAAAAAAAAAATGTCTGATAAGCATTTGCAAAAATAAGGCAAGGCTGAGTGATCCTGAAGCCAGAAGATGAATCTTTGTTAGATTTTAACTTCTCCCCCCCTTTTGCAGGACTTGAAGTGTCACCCAGAAATTTCAGGTTCTTTGCTGAGGAGAGCAAATGTTTACAAAGAATTTTCCAAGTTTAGCCTTTAAATACCTCGAGTATATTCAACCTATTTCTCCCTTTAGAAGCTGTTTTTACGTTTGCAGCATCATTTTATTTATTCAGATGTTATTTTAGTGTCATTAACACCAGCTAGTAACAGATCAGACGCTCGGGTTGGTAAAAATGTGGTTTTTTTTTTTGTTTTTGTCTCTTGTATCAGTTTTTTTTTTTTCCTTTTTCCATGACAGCCCCCACCCTCCTGCGGTATCTGACGTGGAGATGAGAATTCTATTTTTTCACACCTACCCACCTCCCCTTTTTTTTTTGCTTCTTCTTGCGTTTCAGACCACTCCCGGGGTGCAGAAGCGGTATTTCCGGCACATCAAGAACTTGATAGCGGCCTTCCAGATGGAGGGACAGGGAATCGCCATGCCTCTGCTCTACCCCGTCACCGCTCAGAGCCGGGCGCGGGCCCACACGCAGCAGCAGGCGCCCCCCGCTGACAGCACCAGCCCTTATCTCCAGCAGCGCTCGGCAGCTGTCGCTCAGGGGCGGAAAAACAAGGAGGTGCGGCAAGCTTTGGGTTAGGGTGCCCCGACCCGGCAGCCCGACTAACTACGAACTGAGCCGTCTTCGCATGATTCCCACTGTTGCATTTTTCTTTAAAGTTCATTTCTTTATTATTATTATTATTATTTTTCCTCCTTTTTTTTTCTTCTTGTGACTCAAATGTCACCGCTCCTGCAATATTTTCTGCACATGCGGCACACAAGGCGCCTGCAGAACTTTCAGAGATGCGATGTGAGATATTGAACTGCTGACACATTTATATCCATTACGGCATGCGGAAGTTGACAACAACTGTTGTGCTCTGTTTTCTTAATGCAATAGAGTGGAGTGCGTGGTAACGAAAATAAATGGTCTTTGTCTCAAATAAACTCTTCTTAAATAAGGTCATGCTTACGCAGCCCTTGCACAAAAGCGGGCCTCCGACTGACGTATAAAAAAAAAAATTCAATTTGACATATTGAAGTAGTGATTTCCATGGAGAGAATGCCGACTGCCGGAGGGAGAGGGATGGGTGGGAGGCTTCGTCATTTCCCTCTGATTGACAATGCCGGCGCCTCGTGAAAAATATGAGAGAGAGAGAGAGAGAGAGAGAGAGAGAGAGAGAGAGAAAGGAGAAGGTGAGAAAACAGAGGGAGCATCCATTCAGCTCGTACAATTCTGCAGCGCAGCCCGTCTCCTAGCAACCGGACCCCTCCATCTTTTCCACCGTGGAGATGAGCTCGGGCGAGCAAAGCATATGGGTTTTGGGTGGGTGTGGGTGGGGTGGAGGAAATAAATAAATAAATAAATGAATATAGGGAGAAGCCGATCGCAGAGTCAGAAACGTGTAGGTATATATCACCTGCTCGCGGTCGGAGCGTCTGCGTCGTGCGTCTGCGTCTCGTCCGCCCAGCCCCGCGAGCAGAAACACGACAATTAATGTCGGGCAGA
>NC_051438.1:9482054-9486157 GCF_001649575.2 Kryptolebias marmoratus
TGGGAGTGGGGTGTGGGGGGATAATCAGCAACAGCGGCCATAAAATCCCAAGGAGCAACGTGGTAATTCACACAATAACTTTAATCAGCTTTGTAACCCAATAAAGTGAGCTTCTTTTAGCGAGAATAATTACTATAGCCATGTATAATTATTTGCAAAAAAAAGTAACTGTTTTTTTCTCTATTGATTAACAATACTGACACTTATGAACAACAGAACTTCCAGTTGAGCACGTTTTTTTTTGTTTTGTTTTGTTGTTTTTTTTTTCCTATTTTTTCTTCTTCTCCTCAGTGTGAAAGCACTGGCTATGTACATTCTTGATTTTAGTACACACACTCATACAAACTACAGTTGGAGCACACACCAGAGGCGGAAACCACAGGAGGTTTCTTCTCTAAAGGGGAGTGTCAGAGTCAGAAAGGCCTCTCTTACACAATATGTAAACGATAGTATATCCGAGGTAAACCATGTGGGAACTCAAATGGCAAACCGGAGAGCTCTTAGTGTGAGTCATGAACGGGGTGATCGGGGGGGGGGATTGTTCACTGGCGCGCCCACTGTCTTTATCGCCACAGTTCAGTGGGAGGGAGCAGAAAGGATGAACAGTGTTGAAACAGCAAAAAGGCAGATTGTCTGTCCGTCCGTCTCTGTCTGTCTGTCAGTCGGTCGGGATACAAAAAGCAAAGCCACAGCCAAACCACACCGCTTGTGCCACTGTTAGAAATCGGAGAAACTGGACGATAATAATAAAATACCATCATTTTGTCACAATTAAAGGCATTTGGAAGTTTTTTTTTATCTCTCACCCCCTCGGTCTCTCTCCTTGTTCTCCAGAGTCACCGTCTTCTTTGTGTTTTCAGTCAAGTATAGAAACAGTAGAACAAATCAGAGCAGAGTAGAAACAGGCAGTCTTTGGTGGGATGGTGGGGGGTTGTTTGTGTGTCTCTGTTACCTGCCCCCCACCTCGCTTAGTGTCATAAAGTGGATGTTGGTGGGGCAGTCGGACAGCTCCGGCTGCTGCTCCACGGGCAGGGAGTAGTAGCCGTCGTAGCCCTGAACGCGTCCTCCGGACAGCAGCTGCTGCTTCTCGGCGTCGCTCCACGCTCTGCTCCCCACGTCCCTTAAGTCCAACCTCCTCCGCTCCTTCTCCCACGCCCCCTCCACCGCCCGCTTCCTCGCCTCCTCCATCACCCGCGCCCGCTCCTCCTCCTCGGTGCCGCCGTAGCGCACGCACAGGCACAGCGCGCCCTGCTGGAGGGTGATGTCGGCGAAGCGCCGAGTCCTGCCGTTCACCGTGGCGCTCATCTGGGACACGCTCACGTTCACGCCGCTCTCCAGGACGCGGCCCCCGACCCCCAGCCCCAGGGCGAGGTCCTCTTCGATGGGGCGCGACTGCAGGAAGTGGTGCGTGTCGCAGCCGTGCACCGTGAAGCTGAGGCCGCCGAGGTGGACGGCGCCGTTCAAAATGGCCGCCACGCGGCGGCTGTCCTCGCTGGCCACGCCGATGACCTCGGCGCTCACCCGCCCGTGCGAGACAGCGAATCGGATGCTGGGGCCGAGGATGGAGGGCCGGGAGCCGAAGGGCGGAGGATGAGAGGGCCTGTGGCAGGCGGAGCCCACGGGGTCTGAGAGCAGAGGTAACCTTTCCAGGGAGATGAAGCTCCTCATCTGCCTCCTCAGCTCACACTGGATCCCTAAAACCATCTGGAGAAAAAAACATGTTCATCACAACACTGGGAATCACACAAAAACACACGCTTCTTACTAATTTATGAAACACAACTACGTCTGATCTCGTGACGGACAACTGAGCCGATGTGCGCCCGAATGTTTAAACGTAAGAGCAAAGGGGAAAAAAAAGTCCATTTTATTTTTATCAGTTTTACATGACAAAAAAATATTCAGCTCTCCAAAAATGAAAACACACTGATCGTTCATGTGAGAGGCTGGAAACACTGCGCCTAAATTATAAATAAAGATCAAGCAGATAAATAATTCCCATTTCGGTACTCAGCTGTGAAATACATTCTTCTCGTTTACTCGAGGTTCCTTTAAGCCTCTTTCGGCAATTAGAAAGAAGCACGGAGGTTAGGAAACTGTGGGGGAAAAAAAAAAAAAAAAAAAAAAATTAACAGGCAATTAGTGTCTCTGTGCATCTGTGGAGGAATTTGGCCTTCGCTTGCATGATGTTCCAAAATGTTCAATGCATTAAAAAGATCAGCAATGATGGGAGAAATGATCAAGAACATGAATGATGGAGATCTGAAGATCAACTTGCCAAACAGCCCCCCAACCAATCAGAATAACTCTTCTTACTTCTTTCATGGCTGCTTTCTTGTGTTTTCACTGGAGTCTTTTGAGTCCAAATGTTCTTCTTCCAAGGTTTGTTTTATGTAATATTTTGCCAAAAGCAAAAAGTTATGAACAAGTACTATCTTACCTGTTGTAGATAACTCTGAATGGCCTCAGTTTGGAGAAATAAAGTTTAATTCTGACAAGCTAACGGCTAGTCATAGTGGGGCCGAGACCAAAGTGGACGGCTGTCATCTTAAAACTCTTTTTTTGTTTGTTTCTGTGGCTCATGCACAGGCTATTTTAAAAACTACGTTCACACTGATGTTAGTTTCATAGCACATGGTTAGAAATGTGATATTTCTGCTCCATCTAGCTGCTGCTGCTGCTTCCTCAAAAAATGACCACAGAATTCTGGGTAATCAACCATGGAGCGCAAAAGTAACTGATGTAAGCTGTTTTAAGTCGGCAGCAGTTCACTTCGGTCTTCGCGTGGCACAAATTAGTGGCGAGCTCGTGACTCTGTAAAAACCAGATCTCCTGTTCTCCGAACTGAGATTGTTCGGCGAACCGCCCACAACAGGTGCGGCGACCTTCCAGCAGAACCTCCCTTCAGTTCTGTGAATTTAAAATAGCATTTTTCACACTGATAAGTCCCTTTCAAACCAGCAGAAGCAACACAATACTAACTACCTTCTGTTAAGAAAATCTAAATACAAGAATAATCGTGTACAGCACAACAAGCTGTAGTTTGACAATTAAAATCCACAAACCTTCCACTAAAAAGCCCCTAAAAATTGTTTTTTTAGTTGTTTTTCTATGTTGCAGAACTCTAATTGAGATAAATACACAATATATACCCTTAAAGTTAATATATATTTAAATGTTTGAAGTATCAGCTATTTGGTGTAGGTTCAAAACATAAAATAAACGATAATAATAATAAGAATTTATGAAGTACTGATGGAGGCTAACATTGTTTGAAATATCTGCACTCTGTGTTCATAGTTTCCCTTTTTTGAACACATAGTTGTGTTTTTGAGGAGTCTCTCTCAGCGAGTTCTGGCTGCCTGGAAATTAAACCAATTTTTTTTTGTGCTAAAATAAAAAAAAAATCAGGTGTTTGTATCGTCTAATCAACAACTAATGCCTTGGATGTTGAAGGATTTTTGTTGTTGTTGTTGTGTCTCGATTAGCTCGGCACCTTCGCCCAGAGGGGGTTTTCAGCACTTTCCTTGTTATTGAGCTGTTTCCAGCTGAATATGTTCTGCCTACAAAACCTTTAAATCGCTCCCAGGTTCTCAGTGTTTCTTTCGCAGTACGCTTTTTAATCGTCACGCTCAAAGATTCAAAAAAAAAAAAAAAGTCTTTCAGTTCTCTGAAAGGCTAAAATGGATTTCTTCAAAACTCTTTCCCGAATTAATCATTGCTTCGACTCTGACTAATTAGAGGCTCTGCGAATGAGACAACGATGGCCACAGCATGATTCTGCCACCGCCGTGCCTTACTATGGGGCAGCTGTTACCAGGGTAATGGATTTCTGACACATGGTGCTTTCCTTACAAGTCAGAACGTTTAGTTTTAGTTTCAGAGTGCCTTACGTGTCTTCATGTCCTGATATGTTCAGCTTTGTTCGACAGGATTGGTTTGGTGACAAATTGGTTCATTTCTAATAATAAAACCAAAGATTTCACAACAGTATTTAAAGTTTGACATCGTTTTTTATAATCCAACCCTATTTCCTTTGTTCCCCAAAGATTAGACCCAGACCTTTGCAGAGCTCTCCCCTGTCCTCATCGCGCTGCTTGGGG
>NC_051438.1:9487178-9490192 GCF_001649575.2 Kryptolebias marmoratus
GGAACAACATCAGACATCTCAGTCCAGAAATGTGCAGTTCTAGGCACAGCCAAGATACTGCGCAGAACCCTCAAGCTCCCAGGCCTCTGGTAGAGGACCCGAGCTCAGAGGATGAAACAAAGACCACCCGCGGAGGGTGAGAAGGGAATTTATTATTTTTTTTATATATATGAAGAGTTAATACTCCTGTTAAGGTCTGTGTCAAACTAGAAAAACCGAAAAAGAAAATCAAGGTTGTACAAAAACAGACTTTTCATTGTTTTCTGGAAATTTGCTCCTTTCGATTTTTTTCGGGATCTTGACGCCAGCAGCAGATTTCAAGCATCATCACTCAGAGAGCTCGGCTCAGAACTGATCCCAATCAACACATTCTTATCTTGTTTTTTTTTTTTGTCTTTTTCAACTCGGCTCTCACCTTGTTAGCGGCAAAAAATTGAAAAGAAGCAAAACAAACAAAAAAAAAGAAAAATGGGGGTTAGAAAAGTTGTTTTATGTCGGCGCAAAAGCAGATCTGCTGCCTGCTTATTTAATATTTCACTAAGCCACATTTGTCCTTTGTTAATTGCCAGTCAGAAATTAGGAAAGTGTAATTGAATTGCCACAAAGCCTGTTTGTAAAATGGTTGTTTTTATTAGACAATAATTAGTCTCTTTAATCTGGATTGGATCCTCTCTGTCCGTTGTTTTGACTCACAACTAATGCTGAATCAAACTGAATCCTGAACGTGTGTGTGTGTGTGTGTGTGTGTGTGGAGGGGGGCTGAATCGTGTTGTGTCACAGTGTCACTGACAGTGCTAACCACTGCTGCACCGTGCTGCACAATAACACAAAGCTCGCTAAGTCCAGGCACCGCCTACTTCTGGGGTGAGATGGTTGGAGGTTCGATTCCTGGCAGGAGTCACGTTGAAGTGTCCCTGGGGCAAGACGCCGAACCCGTCACTGCCTCTGATGGAGTTTAAAGCACTAATTAGACTGATTAGTGTGTTGAGAATTTGTTTGGGTTTAACCGGGATTTGTTCATGACTTATTATTTGGGATAATATAATTGAATATATTTTACTATTTTTTTAGTTTCAACTGTTGTTTCACAGAGATTTAGTGAATATCTGGTTTAAAAACGGACTATTTCTGGCCATTTAACAGGAAAAGACTACATATCCCATGATGCTTCAGAAGTAGAAGTAGAAGAAGAAGAAACTACGGAGGGTTTCTGTGGGCTAGTTTTCTGATCTCCGACACACTATTATTATTATTATTATGTATGATTTGTTCCTCTTTTTTGAATTCACTGAAGTTCATCTGAGTAATACATTTAGCTTCTTCTCACCTTTGGATTCGTCAGATATACAACAGGGTGTGTGAGAACGTGTGTGTGGATGGGGAAATAAAAGCACAGATTGTGTTGTACCGGCCTGTTTGGCTAGAAAGGTGCTACATGAGTAGAGTCCATTTAAAGTGAAGCCAGGCTCTGTGGGAAAGTTCATAACAACAAATTAAGAATTTGTTGAAAAAAAAAAAAAAGAAATCTCAAGCAAAACACCCTAAATCAGAAAATAACTTTAGTTCATTTACATTTTGGAGAATACTTGTCATTATTGCGTGTCACAGCTTTTTAATGACCAAGAATTTCTACACATCTACAAACGGTTTGCCTCTGTTAAAATAAAGACAAAGTCAGCTCTTCGGCAATGTTTCTTGGTAGCAGAAAAACAACCAAAAAAAAAAAAACCTGCAAAAGGCCACAGCTTCTCTACGTGAGAAGCCACATGCATCCCTCTGTTCACAGCGAGACTCTTTGCAACAACTGTTTGCAACAAACTGGGAGGGTTCCCATCACGACTGGTGAAACGAACAACCTGCTGCACGCTGACGTCGAGGCTATTAACCAGCTAACGTCAGCTCGTCCGGCTCCTAACGTTAAACTGTGTGACATTCTGAGCAGCGAGCACATTTACTGTAAGATAATAAGTTACTGTGGTGTTTATTCTACATGTTCGTTTAGGCCTTCTGATGTAATTAATATTTTCAGCCTTGATTTTTCCAAATTTGAAAAGCTAATATATTTTAAATCATTAAATCATTGTCACGAGTAACATGAAAAATTTGACTTTTTTTTTTTAGACAGGCCAGCTCAACAGTGTCCACTTGTGTTCTCTTACTCCCTGACTGTGTTTGTGCATCAGAATTAAATTACCTAAATAAACATTATTAATATTATACCTGTAATGTAATCTATGTTAAAGCTAAATGTGACTTTTTAAGCTGTGGTAATAAAAGCTGCGTTCCTGTTTTTAAATAAAAGCAATGATATCACGTGATTTCTTTTAACATTTTGTTTTTTTTAATTAATTTAACCTTGAGAGTGGCGTTTTTGCTCAAGGTTCACGCCTCAATAAGTGACTTACAAATCCTAAAATTTGTATTAATTATTGCCACAGGCCAGATCGGTGGTGGTGGGTCCCGTTTTTAAAGAAGGGGGTCCGGAGAGTGTGTTCCAGCAAACAGGGGATCACACTTCTCGGCCTCCCCCCAGGGAAAGTTTACCCCGGGGTGTTGGAAAGGAGGCTCCGACTGATTTCTCACCTTGCTGTTGTCCCAGTTCTGGGTCTTTGTCTGGGTCTTCATCAGTTCGTAGGTCTGTTCCATTCTGCCCACGTCGGGCTTTGGGAAACCAGGGACCACGTTATGAAGCTGGAAGCCGAACAGCTGCAGCCAGCTACCAATGTCTGGAAACACACACACACACACACACACACACAGACACGCACGGAAATAAAGGTGCGTTCAGAGAAAAAGTTTAAATGAACTGTGTTTACTGTGAAGCAGACACAAAAAGTCATAAGGCCAGTCAAGCAACACCTTGCACAGGAAATCACAATCTGTGAGCCGCAGAGGGCTGTCTGGTGTTTCCCTTACTTACAAATTCCTGTCGTGATAAAACATCTAGCTGCAGGAAAACGTGACAGGCCAAATGAATGTGCCATTAGGCAGAAGGACAAACGCCCCCCCCCCCC
>NC_051438.1:9490281-9503307 GCF_001649575.2 Kryptolebias marmoratus
TCTACATTCACTGCTCTCCCCTTCCATCTCTTTCCCTCGCCTGAGTTTTTATTTTGTCTGCTGGGGGAAAGCGGTTTGCTCTTGACAGACAGAGAGAACAAAACACTGCAGACCGTGTTAAAGAAACACTATGATCAGAGGCACGGCTGTCCATTCTGTTGCCAGCACTTTTTTTTTTTTTTTACTTTATCTGTCACATCTTCTTCCTCTGACACTCGGCTCACCTGTGGTTAGCCATGTGCCCCATTCACTCACTCTTTGTGGCAGATGTTTCCACTGCATGTGCAGGTGTGAGAGTAGGTGTCATTGGGCGAATTATCTCTCTTACTTTTCTGCCAGTCAGAAACCGATTGCGCGTCGAGTTTGGACGCCGGTGCCGAGTGCGAGTGCGAGGCGGGTGCGAAGCTCACCTGTAGTGAACTGCGTCACCTCCTCCACGCGCCCAACCGGGCAGTTATTCTTGAAGGCATACAAGTTAAACGGCTGAGGCTCTTTGCTCAGCTCCCCCCACAGCTCATAGTTGGGCGAAGTCCATCGGCCAGCGAGCGTGTCGTAGTCCCGCCTCCCGAGGTGGACCAGTCTCGTGAACGGATCGTACAGGCCTCCGTGGAAGCCGATGATGAGCTTGAAGTCAGGATTCGTGTCCTGATAAATCTCTCCGTAGGGGGTGTAGAAGATCTCTTTGATTAATCGGCCCTTGCTGGAGAACACCGCCCTCGGGCTCCCCACGCTGTCACAGGCGACGTAATACTCCTCCCCGCTGCTCAGCTCCATGGCGATGAGGTGGCCCTGAAGGTCGTAGTACAGCGACGTGATCAGGTTGCTGCTGTGGTTGTACAAGTGGCTGACCCTGGTGGGGTGCGACAGATCGGCGTAGAAGAACTGCAGCTGCTCGCCCTGGCTGCTCTTGGTGGCCACGCGCCGGCCTAGGCCGTCGTAGCGGTACCAGACGGAATGCTCCGTCATGCGGTTGAAGACGCGGGTCAGCAGCCCGTTGGAGTTGTACTCGAACAGTTCGCTGGCTCGCTGGCGCAGGAAGCCGTCGTCGTCCACGCTGTACTGCAGGTCCCCGAGGTGTGTGATGCGATCCTTCTGGTCGTAGCGCAGCGACGTCAGCCTAGATTGAGACAAATTACGTGTATCACCAGTCAAGACTGTATTCATGATTTAAAGTTAGCTTTTATGGTGTTAGCGATCTTGCTAACCTGGCATTCAATGAAAGTTTAAACGCTCAGTAATACGTCTAAACTGGGAATAAATATCTCAGGATATAACAAATTCTGCATATGAATTTGGTGATTATTATCCTTTTTGAAACCATGTTTCTGGAAGAATCCATGCACTCATCACAGGCACGAATGTCATATTAATTTGGGGCTTTTAATAATTTATGGTAACAGTTTTATTTTCAAGGTGGAATAATTATACAGCATACAATTTCAAAGAACAAGAACTGGGTGCACAAGTTTGAATTTATTGTGGATTTTTTTTCTAATCCAGGGTCAATATTATACATATAGGCTCAAATGTTTACATACATTCACCTAATTTTAAAAAAAAAGTGGTGCTGAAAGTCCTTGAATGTCTTTCAACTTGATAATAGGCCAAGGCCTATTATCTAATACTACCAATATTCATCTTTCAACCTCAAATGAAAGAAACCTCGTTAGGATGTTCAGGAACAACCTCTGAGGCTCAAGCCTGCCTGAAGACTCCTGGGACACCAGCGTCTCATGGACAACCCAAATGTCCTCTGGGGAAAAGTTTTATGGTCAGACGTGACAAAGATTGAGTTATTTGGCCACAATGACAAAGTGAGGCTTTCAAACCTAAGAAGCTGGTAGCATCATGAATCAATGCTCATTATAAGTTTATTAGAAGTTGAATGTTTTATAATTACTCCACCCTGGAGAAAGAATGATTCAAAAGCCCCAAATTATTATGAGACGCATGTATGCAAACCTCTAACTGTAACTGGGTTAGGGTTAATCCTCACCTGGTGCTTGTCCCCAGGCTGTGCAGGTTGATGTTCCCATTGAGGTCGTAACTGTAACGCCACTGAGGACGCTCGTTGACTGAGGCGCTTTGCAGCTGGCTGTCCGCGTCATACTCGTAGGTGTAGCGCGTCACGTTGCTGTCCACGCCAACCCTAATGTCACAGGTGGTGGTGCGCCCTGCTGAGTCATACTGAATGGTCATCCAATAGGCGATGGACTTCAGGATCTCATACTGGACCTCCACCACCTGACCGTAGGAGTTGAATACCTTGGTGTGTTTCATCAGATGCGTGGTGATCACCTGAGACGAACAAATAAAGAGGAGCTTTACAGTCCTTCGTGTTAAAGCCCAAGCTCCACCGGGCTTCCTTGTTGTACCCAGAGTTTTCTAAAGCAGACCCTTCAGCTTTCAGGCCCCTCTCACTTCCAAACTTCCAGTTTGATTTTAGGAAGCAAATGCAATCTCTAACCTATATTTTAGGAATGAAACTTAGTTTTTGATACTTTGTATAATTAAGCCTGGTGACCCTGAGCCATCCTTTTGGTTATGTCGCTTTAGGCATAGCTCCTGGACTTCTGACCGTCTCTATTAACCCTGACGCCTTTACTCAATATGTATGCTTATGCGAACACTGATATTTTTTACCTGTTTGCTTTTTATTCTTGCGTGGTGCTTCTCTGCTTTTGTCTCCGACTCAGGCGCTATACAGTAGCTGTCCATCCTGAGTCTTGTTCAGCTGGAGGTTTCTTCAAGATAAACTGGAAGTGGTCCTGACTTTATGCATGTTCAGCAGGATCAAAGTGTGAATTTTATGTCCTAGCTAGTTGGCAAACTTTTTTTCCTCCCCAAATTAGTACTTGATGAACACCACAACCATGAATTACACAGTGTAGAACAAAGAAAGAAAACAAATTAATTGGATTTAACTGGATTCCTATTAGCTCAAACTAAGTCGTATTGACAATAAATTGAACTATATATTTAGATATCAAATCAACATGCTTACTATCTCTGTGAGTTGCCCTCAATGACCTTGGTCGTGAATTGGTTTTATGCAAATAAACTAAATAAAACCAAATAGCTTTTTGGGGTCTTGTACCTTTGCCTGAGTAAAAGCTAAACAAAGAAAAAAATCCTGCTTTTTATTTGCTGCCACCTGCCTGTGACTGGAAACAGTTAATTAAGCTGGTGAACTCGCACCAGGGCCTCGTAAAACCAAAACAATGAGCTAAAGGTGGTAAAACGCACCCATCCACTCAGCTGAGAGGAGCTGCAGAGTCAGATAAAAATGATCTTTGTGTTCGTAGCCATGAAGAATGAAATTTACATTACACAGTGGGTTGGCCTCCAGGTAGTATAAAAATAATAATTAGTTGAGTTTCATCACACTGAAGTATTTTGTTGCTACATATTAAAGCCACAACTCAGATTCTTTGAAGTTGTTTTTTGTGGAAAGGTTATAACCTATTATTATCTTACCTCTTTTATACATAAATGTACCTCAAGCTGGAGTAACAGGGTTAAAATCTAACCAGACTGACGAGCTAATCTTAGCTGTGGGCTTCTTACCTGGTTGAGGTCGTAGAAGATGACGCTGAACTTGCCAAACTGCTCGACCCGTCCGGACACGTCGACGTAACGGTACAGATCGATGGGCAGAGGGGTCTCGTTGATGACGGCCTGCATGCTGGTGACTCGGAAGTTGTTGTAGCTGTAGTCGAACCTCGCGTTGACCAAGCCCTCCTCACTGAAGCGGAAGATTTGCCGGCTTGTCAGGGGCCCTACGAGGAGGCGGGGGGTTTTAGTTCCAAATCCAGACACCACGCGTCGTTTCCCCGAAACGCATTTGCACGTCAACGGCAATCGCTATCTCGTGTGTATCTGCACACACGGCCTGTAAAATTGGCCTTTATGCTACCCTTACAAGACGGCTTAATTAATTGAATTAGAAAAAGACAAATTCAACATTATTAACACGGACAGACTTCGCTCAATTCATTCAATCTTCACTATCCCCACATCACTATAGCACTTCCAGTGGTGACCTTTAATGTGGAGAGATAATGAAATCTAAAGACAATAGCCATGATGAGCCAATGTGCTCCTTAATGTCAGGACATTGACATTAACAACACCATTCTTCACTTTCGCTGCTAGCTACTGCGGCTCATCCTGCTTTTGGGAAAAAAAAAAGGGCCTGTTAATGAAACACCATTATGCTGCTACTTGAGATGGCCCTGATTGTGGTTAAAATGACTTAGTGTGTCGCTGTGGAGCCGCCAGATAGCTGGATCAGCGTTACATCTCTTATTTTTTTATTTTTTCCATGGAATGTTGATTTGGAGCTGTTTGTTAATGGGAAAAATGGCAGAAGCCCAGAGAGTGAGGTGGAGGCTTTTCCACAACCCCTGGGGAACTCGCAGTCTGTTCGTCTCGCTTCTCGAGCTGTCACTTCTCCGAGCTGTCATCTTTCCCTCTCCTTCTCTGTTCTTTTTTACTCCCCTCGCCTTCCTCTATATCACCGCCTATCGTTTTTTTTTTTTCCTTTCTCTCTTTGGTTCCTTACTTTTCCTCGTCTCCTCTCAAGGGACAATTACCGCTATCTCTCCCCTCTCTGAGGCTCCGTTTGTTCTGCTGAAATTAGATCAGTTAAAGGAAAGGTGAGAGTCTATTCACAGGGAGGGCAAAGTGATAAACACGCACACACATACACACATAGCTGCGCCGCGCAGATTAGTGACACCTGATCGGGGCTCGCCAATCACAAAAGGAATGGGAAGTGAACCAGCAGCAGAGATGGGAGCGTTCCCAACGACCCCGGACAAACTCTGGAACTTCAAAGAACTGCTGAACTGTATTAACAGTGGCAGTAAATACCTGCTGAAACAGCTAAAGGCTCCTATTGATTGTCCCGCCATAACCTAATGGCGGCGCTATGTCTTTCTAATTTTACGTGTCAGAAGGTGAAACCATTGTTTTGTTCTTTCAGTTTATGGCCTCCCAGTTTACTGTCTTACAGACATACGGTCATGGGAGAAAGAAAGTCAATCCTCCATCAGCTCTAGGGTTTTCTTATACAAATCAGAACATCATAAAAAAAGGTCTGGTCCATACCAGATTCTAAAATATTCTAGTTGTTTTCCATAGTCTGTATTTTGGTTCACAACCATGTTTGGTCTCATGTCTTTACAGCATTGCTTCAGTTTATACCTATTTGTTTCTTAGGGTCCCATCCCAGCATTTCACTCAGTTTGGGGTTTTGGACTCAGTCGTTCTGTTGTAGATTAGCCGATGTGTTTGGGATCATTGCCCTGTTGCCTGACCCAATTTTGTCCAAGCCTTGGACAGATGTCCTCACATTTGACCCAAGAGTCCTTTGGTCTACAGAGGAGTTCAGGGTCAACTCAATGACTGCAAGGTGTCCAAGTCCTGTGGCTGTGAAACGAGCCCAAATTTTCACCCCTCCACCAGCGTGTTGACAGTTGATATATTTTTGTCAATTATGGCGCTGTGCATTATGGGTAAGCGTCTCTACTTTAGTCTCATGTGTCTAAGGAACATTGTTCGAAAAGTCTTGTGGTTCATTCAGATGAAACTTTACACACTTAAATCATGCTGCCGTGTTCTTTTTAGAGATAAGAGGCCTTCTCTAGGTAGCGCTACCAAATAAGTTATATTTGTTCAGTCTTTTTCTAATTGTCCTGTCATGAACTTTAACCTTTAACCTACTAACTGAGGCCTGGAGAGTCTGAGATGCAGTTCTTGTGTTTTTATTCTGAGCACTGTACGGTCTGGCCTTGGGGTGATTTTGCTTGGACATCTATTCTTGAGAAGATTGGCAGCTGTCTTAAATGTTTCCCACTTGTGAATAATCTTTGTCGTTGTAGAACGATAACTTCCAAATAGCTTGGAAATGACCTTTGATCCTTCCCAGATAGACGGGCAGCAACAGTTGGTTCTCTAAGGTCATTGCTGATATCTTTTCCTCCAGGGCATCGTGTTAACACACACCTGTGTGCTCCAGAGCAGCAAACTGCCCCCAAAATTGCTGCTTTTATAGAGGCAATCACACTGATGATGATCAGTTAATCAATACACTCGATCAGCAGCACCTGGCTGCTACTTTCCCTCCTAAATCTTATGGAAGCAGCAAAGGTGGATTCATTTTTTAACACACAATGTTTACATTTTGGTTTCATTTTCGTTTAATAAAAAATGGCATGGTAAAATCTGTTGTGTCATTTTGTACACTTTACACAGGCTAGATTTAGAAGCAGATAAAGACCAGACCATTTTCTATGTCCCGATACGTAAAACCCTAGACCTAGAAGGAGGGCCTTCTTTTGCCATGACTGCAGGTGCAAAAATGAAGACAGCTGCTGTTTCCAGGCAGGCACAGGGCCGAAAACGTGGCACGTCTAGACTTAGCCCACCTCGCATTAGCTTATATCCGTGTATTTGCTTGTTTTACTTTGATCAGACTCCCTGGTTGCAGAGGTGGGACAGATTGCACAGCTCAGAGCCCAGGGGGTGGTCTCGTATTTATGGCTGTGGTAGACCACAGTTTCTTCCACTTAAACACGCTCATCTCTTTTCACACATCTAACTGAGGCCGCTTCAGTCTCAGATGAAATAGCATCGAGTCTGACTCAGAGCCAAACTACAAAGTGTGGTGTCAATCATAAAATCTCACATCTCCGTTTGAGTGCAGATGCTAAGAGTTGTCCTCAACAAGCGATTTATGAACGTGAAGATCCCCTTTAAATGCTCCGTTTTATTTTCTCACATCTTAAATATTTAAGAGCTGTGGCTGCTGGTTGTTTGGCTCCCTTTGCCTTTTCTTTTCTCTGCTGCCGCGACTCCATGTGAATCTGTACCTGTCTGTCTGTAGCGTATGGAGCTTATGAAGCCGTTATGGGTGAGATGAATGGTCTTGACAGTGCCGGAGGCTTCGTCGTAAGTGAAGGTCACGAGGCTGGAGTCATAAACCACCTCGGAGAGCTTTGCTGCTGATGTATACCTTGATAGATATAAAAATAAAAAGAAGACGGTGGAAGAAAAATAAGCACAATATCCAAGCGCGGCACAACGTATTTCATTTTCAATATAAGTAAACATCCTTTGCCAAATGAAAAACACAAATTCCGGCGGGTTTCTGAAGAAGGAGCGGCGCCTTTCGTCAATATTTCATCGGAACGAGAGCGGCTCCTGTGTCAGTTACGGTGTTCACAGTCTTGGAAATGGGACCATTTATTACCACATCCTCATTGAGCCAAAGATGGGAGCCTGAATCAGTTCTCCAACTTTTATCGTAAATCAGATCAGACGTGGGTGACAAAAGAAGGCGATAAGAAGCAATATTTAAAACGATCTGACCTTAAATCAGTCTCCGTCATTAGTCCAGTCGGTGTAATTTGGAACGACAGCTGGTTGGATGTGGTGTATTACAATTACGGCTCCCACGCGGAGGCAATCACTTTTATCTTTTGATACGATCAGCTGACGCGCTGCGATGCACAGTGTCGGATATTTTTTTTCTACTCGAACGAATCCGCCACTGCTGCCAAACCAACGGCCCGGTCCCGTTTCTGCGACGTACCTGTAGAGGACGCTGCGTCCCGTGCCCAGGTACTGAGTCCTGATCAGCCGCCCGTCCAGGGTGTAGTCCTGCACAAACGACACCTGGCTGTCCGGAGGGGTGTAAATGTTCCTGTAGTAGCCGATCGACAGCAGCGACTGCAGCGTGTGTTTCACCATGCTGGGCATCGTCACCGCGAGCAGCCGGTCCGTTTGGTCGTAATCGAAGATGTAACGCCGCTGGCTGTGCAGGAGCAGCATAATGGACTGCCAGAGGACGGGAAGAAAGATGGAGGCTCAATTGTACAACTGCATACCAGTGGTTTAATGAGTGTTTCATCTTACTTTAAAAAAAAACCTTTGAGCTTGTTCTTCTGTGTCCAACTGTATTTTAGCTTTATTTTGTTATCCATGGCAAGCAATTTAACTTAAATGATATATGGCAGCAGGTGAGAGGCAAAGAAAGCAATCATTTTAATTAGATTTTAGAAGTTTTCTAACAGTTACATTATTGTTTTGTGCTAATTGCCTCTTGTTTGTCTTCTTGATAAACCCTATGAATCTGTGCATTTAAACAGCAGGGAAAATATGTATCTATAGTACTTTTAAAATGACAGAAAGCCAATTCCTTCACAAATCTACAGTAAATCTCAGATACTCTCATTATGACCTAGTCTACCTCAATAATACATGTCTCACCATCACACATTTCTGGTAATTTCAAGAACGTTTTGGTAGCGTCTGCTCTGTTGCCAGGCATTATTTACTGTATTTATTATTAATACCAATAATCAGACTACCTTTTAAAGGTTGCCAAACGTTAACTTGTAAAACCCACTTACAGGAAATGACTGTTTTCAGTTCTGTTTTGTGCCACTAAGAGCTTAGTTTCTGATTTCCCCGCTCTGATGGGACTAGCTCAGATCCTTTTCAATAACCTCTTAAATCTGGTCAGAAAAATATGATTCACCTAACAGCTTGCCTGTTGCGCGTAGCTCTGCGAACGACATCAGTTTGAAGAGTTTAATCCCGACCAGACATGCTAAAGGCTAGTCCGAGACCAAAGTGGGTCGCTGCCATTCCATTGCAGTTCATGCAAACCTGGCTTTATAAACCTTTACATCGCCGTCAATGTTGCGTCACGCGGTTGTTTACGTAAAACTCTGGTTATTTGCATCACAAACGGAGGTAGCGTTAGTTATCCCTAGAAATTCCTTTGCAGCCCTGGGGGCACTTCTGTCAGGAATATCATAATATTTCAGTTGGAATAACTATGAAACACAAAACCGACAGAGATGTAAAGGTTAATGAAATGGCATTTACACGGACAGCTATAAACACTGAGCTTTGAGTTGTTTTAGGACAACAGAAATCTTTGATCTTGGTCCTGTTAAGCTCTGAAATGTGGCCAGAATTAAACCTTATTTCTTCAGCGTGAGGCTGAAACTATGGCTTACGGTAGTTATGCAGACATATTTTAAATGCAGACTTAAAAAAACCCTGTTAAAACAAGAGCATTTAAAAATCGTACAGTCTGCCGAAAAGGATAGTTTGATGATTTTTGAAGCTATGTTTATTTATTAATTGTATTCCTCCTTTTGTGCAGTTAGGACATCCAATGTTTTGCACAAAGAGCATATACAGTGGGGAGAACAAGTATTTGATACACTGTTGATTTTTCAGGTTTTCCCACTTGCAAAGCCTGTAGATGACTGTAATTTTTATCATAGGTACTCTTCAACTGTGAGTGATGGAATCTAAAACAAAAATCCAGAAAAATACAATGTATGATTTTTAAATAATTAATTTCCATTTCTCAAAGAATCAAGGCTTAGTCCTCAGTATTGAAGACACTGCTTCAGTCTGGTGAGGAAAGAATTGAGACAAAAGGCAAAGATCTCAATTGTCTGGGCTGTGTTTGTTCCAACCCTCACCTATGGTTATGAGGTTTGGATCATGTCTGAAAGAACGAGATCCAGGATATAAGCGGCTGAAATGAGCTCCCTTTGTAAGGGGGCTGGGCTCAGCCTAAGAGATTAGGTGAGAAGCTACATCATCTGAGGGGTAACTTGGAGTAGAGTTGCTGCTCCTCTTCACTGAAAAGAATCAGTTGAGGTGGTTTGGGCATCAGATCAGGATGCCTTCTGGGTGCCTCTCCTCAGAGGTTTTCTAGGCATGTCCCACTGGGTAGAGACCCCAGGGCAGACCCAGAACTTCCTAGAGAGATTATGGATTATGCCAAAAAGCGAGTGGTCTGGGTTTTTCTTCTTTTTCTTCTCCGCAACCCAACCACATGTAAGTGGTAGAAGATGGATGGACAGATGGACAAATATCCTGGCTAGCATAGTTAGCATCAGCACACATGTTTGTACCTGAAGTCTTTACCCCATCAGAGGGTTTTTCAGCAGCGGAACTGTATCTACCACAAATCTGCATCCCGACCATGTAGACATGGTCATTTTTGAAACAAAAGTATGAATCAGACAATGGTGAAACAGTTCATCACACAGTTCATCTTAGTCCTTGCTAAGATGAACATGATAAATTTATGTTCATATCACTATTGCTTTCTCTCGAGTGTTGAATTTCTTTGTATTCAGAATACGTTTGTAAAGGCTTTAGTTTAGCTCAAAGCTTTTTTCCCCCGACATGTTTTTTGATGTGTTTTGCTGGCACTTCTTATGCTCTGTGATATGCCCATCGCTGGATACCAGATTTGCACAAACATATTCATTTAAAAGAATGTTCTATTAATTCATGTTGCAGTCATGTGCTGTTACAAAGCTGTTCAACAGGAGCATTATAACAGACACACATGGACATACACAAAACCTGAATAAATTTGGGCTGGAGTACTGTGCTTCAAGTCTCACTTTACAAAAAGAAGGTTTTGGGAAATAGCTTCTTGTTTAAAAAATGAATAAAAATTGTAACTTAATGTTTAATTCAGTGAACTCAGTAGTGCTTCTGTGTGTTTCACACAAGGTTACAGATTCTAAATAAAAATGTATTTGGCTTTTACCTTGGAAGAGCACATCAGATCATGTGCTACATAAAATGACCCATCCAGCAAACCAACCCAAACAAAATAATATAAAACTAAAAGCACTTGGAGTGAGCAAATCTCTGCCAAGGCCATAGAATTAATAAAAAATTGTAGGATCCAGATTGTCATCCAGATCATCATCAAAATGTAATCACTTGTNGGAAAACCTGAAAAATCAACAGTGTATCAAATACTTGTTCTCCCCACTGTAGCAGTTTACTAAATATCAACTCCAGTCCCTGGCTGTGCTCTCCAAAGATAAACAAATAAAACATAAACAATAAAAACACTACCTGTTCTGTCACATAGCTGTGAGTGGTTAGTACCGTATAAACTGTGACATCAGTCACAGAACACAAACTACAAAGGAAAAGGGCAGAAGTCGTGCTCCAGGCTAGGCCTGTTTAATTTTAAACAATCCTTTTCTCCAAAATGTGATCCCGATGAGAAAAAAAGCCTCTACTTCAGCTCGTCTGAGACATCTCCACTTTGGCATGATGCCGTTTGTTTGGCTTGTCAGTGTTTTCTCAACCGAGGCTGCTGGACGTAAACGTTCAGTCCGCCTGACTGGCACGTCCAGTCAGTCGAAGGTTTTTCTCCGCTTTCGACAAACTGGTGGTACATCCGGCAGCGTCAGGACGCAGACACTCACGTGGTCTACGCTCAGCACATTCGCGTAGTAACGTAGTTCGGTTGAGAAAACGGTGACAAACACAAAAGTGTTTAACATCACTGAATGCTGCTTTAAAAACCTGGAAAACGATATGAAACAAGCCCTATATTGGCTGGCCATTAACCTAGCCTGGAAGAAGACGTCTGCCCTTTTTTCTCTAACACGTGCTCTGTGACTGAAGTGTAACTATGTGAGAGAACTATAGAAATCCCCAGAATATCCCTTTAATATTCACTCTGAAAACCTATGTCTGTCACTTGGTAAAACAGTTAAAAACCCTCCAAGAGAAGGGAAGCAGTTTAAAACATATCGTGTTATAATATATACTGTAGTATATAGTGTGCTTTCACTTGGGTATTTCCTACAACAAAAATGGTTTTGGTCTTTTTCAGTTTTGCTTTAGTTTCCTCTGTCTGCAACAGGCTTACAGCAGAAGCTAAAGGGTGAGCAGGTGTGTGAAGTTTCACACAAATCTCAGCACAAGAACGTCTCAGTTTCCTTTTCTCACCCTGTCTGCGTATGTGTAGCTCCAGATCTTGCCGTTGACCCAGGCTCTAGACACCACCCTGTCGTTCTCATACTCCAGCTGCTCGGACCAGTCCCCTCGGTGGATGGATGACAGGAGCCCCCCGGCCGAATAGGTGATGTTCACCTCGGTGTACTTGCTGCTGGGGGACCAGACGACGGGCCGGCCCAGCGAGTCGTACTGGATGTGGAGGGTGAACTTCCTGTGGTCGTCGTAGATCTTCCCAACTCTGGTGCTCTGATCGAAGTCTATGGAGAGCAGGTTCCTGTTGTGTGCCTGAAGGTTGCAAAAGAAATGAACTGTCTGGAGCAGAGTAGGACAAAATGAGTTTTTTAAATTTTTGTTTTTTACAGCTTTATAATCGCCACAAGCTGCTGAGTGAAGCAGCAGGCACGCAAATAGATACGGGGTGGCGTGTTTGAGACAAGCAAAGATTTCATTAGCTTAGATAAATTCATTCTGACATTTAGAGAAAAACTCAGCCGGCATAATAATAATAATAATAATAATATTTAAAATAATAAATTGCCTTTGGAATAAACTCGAGACCATAGGACAAATCATTAATTAGCACACAAGATAAAACGTCTGTCTCTTATGAAAGGTTCTGCTTGTGTTGCACTTTCTGAGGCCGGGTGAAATGTCATCGACGAGAGAGCGTCAGAAGCCGGGGTCGACTCATCTGCCCCATCAGCTCAGCCGCCGTGATGTCATCATCAGCAGCAGGTTACACAACATGACCTTTAATGTTTATCCTGTTGTATCGTTTTATGTTTTCTCCCCACCCAGCACTTAAAAGTGACATTTCCTGGCGCTTAATGCAAAGGTCACGTTGCCCAATGTGAAACAAAGCTGAGGGGATTATTTCTTCTGTTCATGCATATTGATATTGCCCTCCTTAAGTTGTGTACTCGCTCAGATTTGTCCGAAGAACAAAGGGGGGGGGTTACCCTGAGCCTGCGCTCGTAGGTGCTGTAGTTGGACTTGCTCTGCTCCTTGCGCTGCCTCCACTCTATCAGGCTGGGGCCGTGGTCTCCGGGCAGGCTGATGTTGCAGCGGCTGGCCGTCGGGCTGACCCCGCCCCCGACGCCGCCCGGCAGGAGGGGCTCGGTGCTCAGCAGCAGCTCCATCCCGCTCGCCAGCGACACGAGGAACGACCCGTCGGAGCTGACTCGGTACGAGCTCTGAGCATGATCTGGATAGGAG
>NC_051438.1:9503632-9541689 GCF_001649575.2 Kryptolebias marmoratus
CTGCAATAAATAGCAAAACAAACCTTTTTGCATTAGTTGCATCAATTGTTCACCCAATCATGACTCCAAGCCGTACCTAATTCTGATTCTGCAACGCGATTAACAATAAACCTTGCAGTCAGACCTGCGCATACAAGATGTTCTACATGTGGCGAGCTAGCCAGGAGTCTTGTAATTGGTGAATAATTGAATAACTGTACAGTGCCTTAATTTTGGACGTATTATCATAAAAAAAAAAAAATGGATGTTGTTACTCAGCTGGGTTTAAACATGCAATGATCTGTGTTAGTTACTGGCACTCAGAGTTCTGAGGATGAAAAAGAGATAATTGATCGTTTACAAGGTTATAGTGCAGTAAAAGATGTTTTTCATGTCAGTGATCCACAAAGTACATTTTATAAAAACCTGATTGTCGAGTTTGAAGAAGAGTCTACCATTAGTGCAATGCAATCCCTTTTCCCATATAAATATCCTTCCCGAACCACAGAAGATGCGATATTTTGTGTCACTCCTCTCACTTCAGAGTATGCAGCCTCAGTGAGTAGCAGCAGCCCTCCCATGGACTATATTGATGAGCTGAAGAACATAGCTAAACAAAGTGGAAAACAGTTTGAGGAGGTCCTGAAAGGTGTGATGGATCAAATCAGCACACATTTAGAGAGAACAGGAGGTGGTGATGAGGCCTTCTCTGGAGCCGAGAGGGTCGTTTCAACTCCTCGGTCGCACCGTCGCGCACGCTCCCCCCCCACCCCACCCGCTGCGCCGTCATTGTGACAACTGCGAGAAAGCAATTAAAGCCCCCGACACGAGAAGAAACCGCTCCCCCGGTGAGCGGCTCCTTCTCTCCACTCCACTCTCATTTTTTTTTTGTTTTTTTTCTTCCCACTCTCCTCGTCTCTGCCCCCCCCTCTTTTCCGTCACAGCCCCCACTGCCCGCCCACCCGCAAGTCGTTAGGACATCTCACGAACCAGTCCGATCCGTCTCCCCGTTTTTCCCACCGTCTGCAGAGTAAATAACTAAATAAATGAACGACAGCCGGTCCTGCAACGTAAAGAGGTCGGATCGTTTTAGTGAATTCTGAAAAGAATGGCCGTCGATGTAAAAAGAAGAAGAAGAAGAAGCTCATTGCAGCTCGGCTTGTTGTAAATATTTAAACATGGGTATAGCGGTTACACGCCATCATCCTTTACATCTGTGTGCGCTGTTTAGCGTTTGTAGGCCTCATAAACCACCTTTGCTGCACAACTGTGGTGAACTAGACAAGGGGAGATGGAGTGTTGCTGCCCCAAAACCTTTCCGACAACAATGTGTCCGACCAACAATTTAGAAAACAACAACAACAACAACAAAAACAAACACACACACGCAGCGGCAACCGTTTCCGAGGCGTCACCTTGCTTGAACATGTAGATGGTATCGCTCGCAGACAAGTTGGTGCTGGTGACAAAGTTTTCACGGTTCGACGCCTCGACCTCAACTCGAGACCAGCGCTCCAGGTTGCCGTGGAAACCACTCACCTCACCCGTGGGTAAGGTGACGTTGGTGACTCGACCCTCGCTGTTATACCTAATGGAACAAACAGAAGTAGGTGTGAGCGTACACACCCGAGTGCTTATCTCTCGCAGACAAACAGTCACGCGCGCGCACGCATACGCGCACGTTCACCAGCCTCCTGTTTTATTGGCACAGAGTAAGTGTCAGCTATGATTTATAAGTGTAATTACCCAGCCGTGGCGTTTGAGACAGAGACCGAGGTGGCTGTGGTGAATAATTCACACGTGTGTGTTTTAGTGTGCGTGTACTATACGTCCAAAGCTGAACATGTATGTAATCAAAGCGTTGCAGCCATGTGATTACATAAAAAAAAAAAACTTAAATTAAAAGACAAGTTCCCCCTCTCGTGTTGCACAAGTTACCACTAGATGGCACCCACGTGTCACAAGGCTCCTGTAAACTCTCTTTCACATTGAAACAAATACAGAAGCAAACAAACCAAAAAAAAAAATAAAATAAATAAATAAATAAAATCACATATGATATCAAAACAAGAGGTGAAGAACATACGGGAGAAGGAAGGAAAGATGGAAGCCGTAAGAGCGACTTACTCGTAAACGGTCGTCCAGCTGTTCTCGTCACTCTTGGTTGCTAGGAGACCCGTGTTGCCGTGGTAAGAGATGTGGGCGACGTCATGGCCCTGGGCGGACACCTTCCTCAGCATCCCGCTGTTGCTGAGGGACAGCCAGTACACCTGACCGCCGGCGAGCGCCAGCCAGAGGGGCACGCCGTGAGCGTCCCGCCTCACCTGCAGGCTGCGCCCGTCGCGGCTCGTCACGCCCGCCAGCTGGCCGTCCGTGCCGTAGGTGAAGTTGTACAGGTAGTGGCCGGTGATGAGGTGTTTGGTCGACATGTGGGAGCCGTTCTGTCGCAGGTGGGACGAGGAAGGCGGCATCATATGGAAAGCCATATGAGAGATCACGTTAAGTTCTCCCGAACAACTTGTTTGGGGATTTATTTACCAAGAAGATGAATCATTGAACGGAAATCCAAAAATACAGATAACTGTGAAAAAAAAGTCACTTAAAAAACATCTGTTTGTCAGTGAGGCCCTTTAATAATAAACAAAATAAAAGAGCTTAGGAAATATTTTAATATCCTAGAGCTATCAGAACGCTCGACTTTCAAGACAAGATATTTTCGTGTGGATGTGCTCCATTATAGGACACTTTATAAAACTAAGAAATTTAAATTAAACTTTATTATTGTGGGATCTTTTTTTTGTAATTTAGCAAACGAGTTAGACCTAAAATACAAATCAGCTTGTTTGGAAAGTGATCTGACAACCAAAGGTGTACAAAAGCTAATAAAAGTCAACATGGATAACTAGTTAGCAATGTTTTACAAGCTCTGTTTATACCATCAATACAGCGTTAACTAAACCTACAGCTCCCATTAGATATTTACATACACTGTATAAAAACAGGCCGAAACGTTTTTCCTCACTGTCTGACAATAAATCAGAGTAAACTTTTCCCGTTTTAGGTTGTTATGGGTCCTGCAATATTTTCTATTTGTTAAATGCCCAAATAATGATGATGTCATGGCGTTGGAAGCTTTTGATTGGTTAACTGACAACATTTAAGTTCATTGGAGGCTCACCTGTGAATGATTTTAAAGCACAAATCAAACAGACTGCTTCTTATTACGGGAAAAAAACAACAACAACGAAAAAAAAGAAATCAGCCAAAGATGTCAGGAAGAGAATTTCGACCTGATCAGCTCTGATTCGTCTTTGGGTACAATTTCCAGGAGCCTGAAGGTTCATCCGTTCGAACAGTTATACACAAGTATGAACACCATGAGAACGTCCTGCCATCATGCCAACATGAGAAGTCAGATTACAGGTTTTAAATGGACAGAGGGACAAAGACCGTCATTTCTGGAGAGATGTCCTGTGGTCTGATGAGACTAAAACTGATCTGTTTGGACATAGTTACCGTTATTACATTGAGAAGGAAAAAAGGGGGAAGCCTGCAAGCCTGAGAACGCCATCCTAAGTGTGAAGTACGGGGGTGGCAGCATCATGTTTGCTGCAGAAGAGTCTAGTGGAAAGAACACTATGTGGAAATATTGAAGCAACATCCCCAGACATCTAAATATGTCTCCAAAGGGACAATGTCCCTCAGCCGACGGCCAGATTAGGTCCAAAGTGGCTTCAGGACAACAAAGTCAGTGGTTTGGAGTGGCCATCGCAAAACCCTGATCTTAGTCCCAAAGAAGATGTGTGAGCAGAGCTGAAAAGGCGTGCGCGCAAGGCGGCCTACACACCTGACCTAAAGGGGACAACATTCCAGCAAACTACCGTGAGAAGGAAACCCAAAACGTTTGACCCAAGTCAGATAGCTTAAAGCCAATGCTGCTAATTACGAAGAAATATAAAGTATGTAAACCTGTGACACTGAAGAAAGTAATAAAAAATTCTGTCTCTCATTTTTGGGGCATTTAACAAATAATTTTGGGAATTTTGACTGACCTAAAACAGGAAAGGTTTAGTCTGATTTAAAAAAAAAAGCATTTATGTATCCATGCGCATGAAAACATCTGGTTCCAACTGTTCATACTGATAGAGTAAGGGTCATAACTTTTGATGAGCTAAATAATTTTATTTGTTCTCTCTGTTGGGACTCTACATTGAATTGATTGTTTGTTTCTTTTGTTGTATGTTGAATTAAATAAAATGTGTAACAAAAAAAGATTGAACAAATTTGACAAAAAAAAAAGACCACTACCTAATATACAAATATATGAAAGTACAAGTAAATCTCCCCACAGCTGGACCCGAGACGACGTCCCCGTCCTCTGACCTTCCCACAGCCTCAGCTCGACCCGGCCTGCGGACGCCGTTTCACGGACAGAGCTTCGGCGCCGTTTACCTGGCTGAAGAGGTAGAGCTCCCGGTCCTGCGGCGAGCTGATCTCCACCAGCCCGGCCGGGCCGGGCTGCGGCTGGTTGGGGCTGACGGCTCGGATCCGAATGTTGCCCAGGTCAGCGATGTACAGAGTGCCGTTGGGGGCCACCGCCAGGGAGGAGGGGGCTTTGAGGCGGGCGTCACGGGCGTAGCCTCCGTCTCCTGGTGGAGTGAAAAGCAAATTACGTATTGCCAGACAAGAAAAGCACAACAAAGCGGATCCTCGGTTCTCGTTTTTTTTTTTTTTTCTCTCTCTCTCTCTCGCTGAAAGACCAAAGTCACAGCAGCACACACAGCTGTGTCATCATATGAAGACCCCGTGGTGGTGCTGAGGCGGTTATCAGTTTGGCTCAGGACTCTGACTTGTTGGGATTCCTGAAGCGGCGTGCACTATGACCACCTTGATAGTGACCCGAGTCGTATCAGACGACTGATGTCGTTCCTTTGGTAGCACACAGGGACGATCACCTCGGTGAGGGCCTTCAGATGCTGTCAGCAGAAGAGGCGGGGGGTGGAGCCTCTGACGGCTCCGTACAGACAGCGGGGGGAGGGTGGCGGTGGCGGTTTATCTCTTGACGGCACGCACGTTACGTGCATGCACGTTTCGGCGCGAATGTGAGCGCCCGCGTCCTTTTGTGTTGGCCCGTGTGTGCTGACAGGACGCGCACGTGTTTACGGCGAGGGGGACGGGAACGGGAAGCCTCTGAAGAGAGTAATCATCTGTTAACAGCAAGACATGATTGAAAATATGCAAAGTACAATCCAAGGAATGGGAGATGGTTACAGCCCATTGGTTTGTGGCGTGGCAGAGACACTTCCCTCCGTTTTGAATAGGAAAGAGACAGATTTTTATGAGCGGAATTAAATGATAAAATCACATCCTCTGACACTTACAATGAAAGCTTGGCCTAACCGTCAAAGGAACATCTGCGTATTTGTTTCCCTCCTTCCCTTCCATCCCGTTTTAGGTGCCCTTCAACGACACACCAACCAGTTAAAACATTCATCATGTAAAAAGAGGGAGCTTTTCTCTCCCACCAGCTGTAATTTGAAAGGGTTGAAACGTTTCTTTTTTTCTCTCTCTCTCGGTCTCTGTCTCTCCAGTTCGTTCTCCACTGAAATCTAGCTGGAGGTTTTTCGCAAAGAGGAAGCTTCGCCGTGAATACAAAAACACCACCGCGCTCGCGCGCAAACACACACACCTCCCGGATCCGGCGCGCGCGCAGGTAACGTCTCAGTCAAACTGCACTCTCCACTGTGACAATATGAACAGCCCCCCCCACCCATCCTATATGTTGTCATCATTTACATAAACCTCATTATTGTGCTTTTTTCAGTATTTATTTTCTCAAAGGAAGTCGGAGCTGCCCCTCCCAGACACTGAGATTCCAGCTGACTTTAATAATTCAGATGGGCTGAAAGTGAAGAGGGATCCATTGCAGGAGACAGACAAGAGGAAAACTCATTCTCGAGCACTGCTAATAAATTTATTAGACAGCTCAGGCCCACAGGCTGCAAGATTTACTCACTGGATATCAAGACATACTGACTCTATCAAATCATGTTAGCCTTTCAAATTGGCCACTTTTTGTTTTCTCTAAAAGTCCCTCCCAAAGCATACCGAGCAAGATTCGATTTGGATTGATTTCTAAATGTTACATTTTTTTGGTTTTTTTAGTCCTTTAATCCTATTAGTTATAATCTAATACGCTCACGTTATTTAATCTTGCAGTCATGTAACAATTCGTGCATGTGTGTGCGCGTGTCCGATGACCCACCAGAGAAGCAGTCGCAGTTGGGGTCTATCTTACAGTCGCAGTCTGTGGGGGCTCCAGAGATGATCGATATCTCGCCGTTGGTCGACACCTGTGGAGTTTTTGGAGAACCCAGACTTAACACACGACCAGAAAATCAAAACGGATAAACTGCCTCTGCTTTAAATAAACAGTTTGAGTAAGGCAGTTAGGAAACGTTATAATGATAAAACAACTGAAGGGGTACTGTAATATTGATAATTACTTATTAAAGGATGAGAATTCCTTGATGATAAGATCATTTTGTTGGGAAAAGACAAAGTTATACCCATTTTGGTCAAACCTTGCAAGTATTACATGGAATTTCATGCATTAAAGCTTAGATCTGCATAAGATCTAAGCTATAAGATCTTGTGCAGATCTGTTAGCACTCAGACTATGTGTTGGAGATGACTCTCAGCTTCCACCACAACAAACTTCAGCTCAATATCTGTAAAATTACCCGAGTTATAGCCGTTCTTGTGTTTGCAAAGCTTGATTAGCTGTGGCGACCATTTCACATCCAATGACTGCTTTCTGAAAGTTTCATTAGAATCCGCCCAGTGGTTAGTGAGATATTTTGCTGACGGTAAAACACAAACACGCTCACGCAGATACGGGCAATCACATTGTCAGCCGCCTTTCGGCAATGAGCGATTAAACAGAAAACAACAATTATTTAAGAAAAAGGACGTTTGTTACTACATATGAACTGAGGAAAAAATAAAATAAAATCACACAATTAGGTCTGTCTTTCAAGATGAAAGAATTAATTTGTGGGTTGGGTCAAATTTTATTACCAGAGTTGAGACTGATTCATTTTAATTGTGGGATTTAAACTCAATATTCCTGGTATATTTCGTTTTTTTTTTTTTTTTTACAAGTTATTGTCAGATTTGTTCAATTCAAACCCTTTTAAACTTTATTACGTCTCAAGGAAAGTTTACTTTAGGTGCTTTTTTTTAAACCTACCATTATATAATTGACTGTTTTTTTGTCTGTGTACGAAATATCTCATGAACAATTGGATGAATTTTAATAAAACGCTGAATGTACGTCGACAACTGAATAACTTTTGCCATCAACCCGATTTTAGACGGCTGCCACAGCTAATCGGCCATAGTGGACAAAAAAAAATGTCTCTAACTCAGTCAGTTTTACAGATGTTGTGCAAAAATTCGGTGTGGTAGTAGCTGAGAGTCATCTCCATCACGTGTTTGAACAGATCACATATGATTAAAACTTTGGCCTTTTTATATTAATCCTTCAATAAACGTTAGCCTTGAAATTCCAGTTTGAGTTGAGAGAAGAAGTAGAACCGTTAAAGCTTAATTACTGTAATTACTTTATTATTTCTTTTTAATTTACTGGCTCAGTGATGGTAAAAAGGTAAGTACACCCCTTTAATTCAGGGTTTTTACACGGCAAGACTTGTTTTTAAAAAAAATGCGTAATCTTTTCTAGGTTTTGAAATTCGATTAAAAGAAAAAAACTAAACTTGAAGCTTGAAGCATATAGGCGTAAGGCCAAAGACAAAAAAACCCCATCAATAATGATATTATAGCAGCGATATTTGCTGCCCATCAGTCTCAGAAACGTAACCCTACTAGGAAAAGCTGTTAACGCCTTAAAATAGCTGCTAGTTCCTAAAAGTTCCCCCTGATCGGCTTGTGGAGTAGTGAGGGAAATTGAGAAAAAGAAAAATAAAAATCCAAAAGATCCATTTTATACACTACAGGCTACAGTTAGCATGTTAAATGTTAAAGTTAATGACAGTCCAGCTTGAAAAAAACTAACCAAACGTGGCCTCTTTAGTCCAAAAACTCCATGGCGGCACAGCTAAGCTTCACAAAACTGCAAACTGCCAGAAGACTTCAACCACAGCGCACGTCTGCTGAGCTAACCAGTTGCACCCTTTTAGCCTCCAAATTAATTCACAAACCTAAGAGTGCTATCGATCAGCTCGGCTCGCTCCTGCCTGGACGGCAAAGACATATTTTTTTCCAGTTTGTATGTGTAAAGCCTCTCTGAGTAAAACATAAAGATTTGAAATAGAGAAAAAAACAAAAATCCTAATTTTAAAGCTTGGAGTCAAAAAACGTGTCAACACCTTGACCCAGGAAATTGCTTATATATCCTCCTGTGGAGCTCCACTAATCAGTTCCGTGTCCCAGCAGGAGGGCGGCAAGCAGGAAACACACACACGTGTTTTCAGACACTACACAAAAACAAGGCGTTTGATTTAAACTAATGATGACAAAGTTCTTCGGCGTGAGATAAAAGCGCCGTCTTCAAGAATTTCGCTGAAAACAAGTTTGCAATTTGGCCCTAATTGCAAACAAACGCAGGCGAAACGCAGCTAATTGGAAACGTAATGATTGTAATTTAAATGCGGTCCAGTGCCCCTGCATTAAATAACTTCACTGTCTCGATGAAAGATTGAAACGTATATTAAAGAATCAGCCCGCGCTGAATATGGATGGGCAGCCTTTGATGTTTTGGACAACTGCCCTGGGTGCATGTGATGGACAGACGTGCCTGGACCATGAAATCAGATCACAGTCGGTGCCAAAGCTTCGCCTAAATACCTCCTGCAGCCAAGGCACGTTCGCGTTTATTAGGGCTTGTTAGACTGGAAAGAAAAAAAGACTGTGGTAAACAGCACAAGATACAGCTGGTGTCAGATATTTACGATGAAATGTAGCATTTAATTTGACTGTCATTATTCATCCGCCTGAAATACAATGTCTGATGTACCTGTGTGCATTTGATGTGTCTTACGAGTGATCGGCTTTAATTGAATATATCGCCGGTATTACAGCGCATTTGCATCAGCCAGGCTTGTTTTCCTGCTGTGTTAAACCGCACACCAGAATCAGCTAAATAAATGTGGCGCAGCTACTGTAAAAAAAATTTTAAAAACCCACAACCTGCTGCTGAGCGAGCGTATGCACCCACCTAAGCGTCCACAGATGGACCGGTTTTAGATCTGGATTGACTTTTCATCCCGACCCTGAGAAACTTGATGAGTTCAGACCAAGAAATAACAACAACAAAAAAAAAAAAAAAAAAGCCCACCCCACAATCTTTTCATTGCCCTATCCTACATGGCTGGTCAGTCTCCATCAAAAAGGCATCTGAGGCATTTCATGATCCTGTCTGCCTCCGCACGGACTCAGCGTGGGGCCGCAGGCCACAAAGGCTCTATTGATTGAGTACAGCAGGCTGTATTTTCGAGGTGTCGGTGCCAAAAGGCTTTAGTCCTGCGGTACCCTGCTGCTGGCGTTTGGGCTGAAACAGTTTTTTAAAAAAGTGAAAAATCTCTTTCAGCTTTATTTGGGTTTTTTTTTTTTTACAGGGTGAATTACAAGCTCCGAGTTTTCAAAGGTTTAACCCCAAAAAGGTTGACTCTGATTACCACTTCGATGCACGAGGTGGAATTTAAAAAAAAAAAAACGGGACAACAAGCTTGCGCGGTTGCCCTTTGAGGTCAAACATCACAAATGCGGCTGAGGTATCATGATTGTCGGAGGTTTTGTCGCGATGATCCGTAATGGGAGCTGCTTGGAGCCAGAATGTCCATTACTGCTTTGAAGACATGTTCATCTGTGAAGACATCTCCTGTCTGAGATAGGGTTGCCAACTCTCCTTTAAAAGAGGGAATTGTCTCCTATTTGAAACTAAAAAGACATTCCTTTTGAAGTTATTAAGGAATACATTTTGTTTCTTATGCTAAGGAGCCAGTGCAAATGTCTTTATAGATGATAAAGGAAGCAGACTGAACAGTGAGTTTTTTTTTAAATCTAATCAGTGCTGAAGACTCGTGTTTTTTATGTTTTTGGTTTTTTTTATAGTTAACTAAAGTTACTAAAAAGAATGCAGTTCAAGCTGCTTTTCTAATTATTATTATTATTAAACTGAACAACGTTTTAATTAAAGTGACAGCAGATTTCAAACACAGACCACAGAAAATGCATTTTCTGTGAAGAAGCAGCGTGAACGCCGAGTGCTGAACCACTTTGGCCAAATCTGCCAAAGAAGCCGAAACAGAGCTGTGGAAGCTGAAAGAAACAGAGCGCTCGTTAAAAGGCTAAAAAACACTAGCTAAAAGCAAAAAGTAGCAGATGGCGAGCTAAAAGTAGCAAATAGCTAGTTACAAGCCAAATGTAACAAAGGGCTAGCTAGAAGCTAACAGTAGCAAAACACAAACCAGAAGATGCTAAAAAGTAGCTAGAAGCTAAGGCTAGGTAGAGGTAGCAAAAGGCTTGCTAAAAGTAGCAAAACACTAGCCCGATGCTAAAATGAGCAAAACTTGACACTGGTTCTTATTTGTTTTGTTTCTTTTTAACTCTTCACACACGGGTCTGTATGTTTGTCTGGCAAACGTTAGGTTGCTGCATTTTCAGTGTTCCTTACTTCAGTTTCTGAAAGTCGGCAAACCCAAGTCCGAGTTTCTGCCACAGAGGCAACTAGGAAACATAAATGTTGCTGCTGCAACTCTCTGCGAGAGAGACCCGGCTTGTAAGACTGTCCGACCCAAGCAAAAACTAGAGTTGTCCAAATAAATTCTCTCCAGCTGTCAATCTTTGAGTCCTTTGTTTAGTTAATAAACACAACACACAACGTTGTCATGTGTTTCTGTGTAGCTGTAAAAAAATAGCATGCTAGTGAACACTAAAAACAAGCTGCGGCAGCATAAGAGCAAAACACCACATGGACGTAAACAACGAGACAGTTACACAACAGTAATGCAGCGTACGCCATGCTATTGTAGCACGCTTTGCCTTTTTAACCCTTTAACCCAACGAACACGCAACATTCATATATGTCATTGACTTCACGGGGCTTAACTTTTTATCACATACACTTGGTTTCTTCACATTTTGACCCACGTGAAAGAATATCCAGATACGCCAACATACCTGGCAAAAAAAAAAAAAAAAAAAATTCCAAACCATGCGACGGCACCCAAGATCTGAGAATTTGCTGCTATCAGCTCCAGCCGAGCCGTTTGTGTTTCCCTACAGAAGACACTCTCGCAAATGACTCTTGCGTCGCGATCCCTTTGAAGGCTTCTGACCTCGCTTCAGAGACAACGGAACAGCGTCAATCTGACATCGACAACAGACCTGCTGGATGCGATTGATCCGCCTCTCGTCGGTCTCGGCGATGAACAGCGTTCCCAGGTGGGACAGGGCGATGGCTTTGGCAGCCTCCAGGGTGGCGCGCACGGCTGCCCGGCTCACCAGGTGGTGGTCGATGCCCGGGACCTGGCAGTGGATGGGACGCCCCGCCACGATGCGCACCTGAAGACTCTCTGACACCTGAAGACACACACTGCGGTTTATCATCGATGTAGAACAGAAGCAGCAGCTCTATCAGCCCCGTAGAATCAGCCATCGATTCGGTGAATTGTAATTGATTCGGCGTGTCAAACATCGCCATGTAAAAACCTGCCTTGTATACGGACTTTCATAAGATAAAAGCTCACTTTATTAACTTCAGAGAAAGAGATGAATGGCATTTTCTAATAAAAAGCCCCCGTGGAGACCTGTGACAGTGTGTCATTTTTGTTAACAAGCTCTTCCTTTGCTTTTATTTATGTTAAAAGCCTCTCTTAATCTAAATGGATCTTTAATGACAGCTCTGGAGTTTGTATATATTTTATGACTTTGCACTGTCAAAGTGTAGAGCTGCTGCAGAGGAAGATGCAGCTGAATGAATGAGACAAGCATGCACTTTGCACGTATTTACGCTGTTTCTTCACCTGCAAGACAATGTTGTTGTCCAGGATGTAAAGCGAGTTGTCCAGGGGGTTAATTGCGAGATCTGTTGGCCACTCCAGTCGCACCTGTGGAGTGACACAAAAAGAACATGGCTTTATCAAAAATGAAAAAAATATGCTCCCAGAAAAAGCTCGCCGGTGGCTACCCACAAGAGTCAGTTACAGGTAGTACAAATAATGCCTCCTTAATAACACAGTATTAGGCCTCCTGACCTTCCCTGTTCATGCAAAGGTCAGCGTCGGGCAGGGAGCCTTCCCCGTGTTTATTCAGGACTCACACCGACTCGCTTCGGCACCGTTCCAAATGTCAACCAATAACCATGATCGCTGCCTGCTCAAATAGCACACCGTGTCCGCTAACACCGTGGGGGTCAACGCCGGACAAACCTACACCGTCTCACAACCACCCACATTCCCTGTCCATCACACACACACACACACACACACTGAGCCGTTGTGTGAAGCCGAGGCACCGCATGTTTGTGTGTGTGTGTGTATGGTGGGGGAGGAGGGGAAGAAATCAGGTGATTGATGACTCACAGGATGGATTGGTAAATAAATGGATCATGTTAAATTGCCACTGACATGTCCAATTATAGGCTCTGTCAAATGAGAGCGGGAGGAAAGGTTCGCTCTGAAATACCATTTTAGGAGGTGGAGAGATTCATCAGGCGGGATTCACTGTGTCCCCCCCGACAAGGAGGGACACACATCAACATCTCTCCTGCTTATGACAACAGACGTTAGCTGTGTTAGTTCAGATGAGGGGAAAACTCAAAATGAAGGACATACAAAGAAATGATTTGTCTTAATGATCTTGCCCGTTCTGTTAGCGCTCAGAGTAACTCTCAGCTACCACCACACCAAATTTCAGCTCAGTATCTGTAAAGTTGACTGATTTACAGCTATTTTTGTGTTTCCTAAGGTCAGTTGGCTGTGGCGGCCATCTTGAATTTGGTTGGCTCCAAAAGTTTATCAACTGTAGATGTACATCCAATGATTACTGTCTGAGAGTTTCATTCAAAACTGTTCCCTGGTCAATGAGATATTTTGCTAACAGACAAACAAACACGCACAAACACAGGCTCAGCCCTTTACCTTTCCACAGTGGAGGATAACAATAAAAAAATAAATTACATATATATATATGTGTGTGTAATTTTTTCTTTCCTATATGTTTTGCCAGTAATATGGCTTTAATGTATCCGTGTCCTCCAGAAGGCCAGATTGTTTGGCTCTCTCTGACAATTTAAGTACTGGCTCTTTCAAAAGGTGAAGCGGCCGTGTGGGTGGGTGCTAAGGATTCAGAGCTTTGTAAAAGCAAAAGCAGCATTATTCTGCCTTCAGAGTACGGATATAGAACCATGGTTTCATATCAAAAGTATTTAACAGCAACAAAACACAGGTGCACAGCTGGAGCACTCGGAGAGCTCCATAGGGTCTTTAAAAATGTGTAGGATCCGGATCGTGATCTGGATCACCACCAAAATTGAATCACTTACTTTTTGGGGGGACAACCTCAAGATTTCCTAAAAAAATTGAATCAAAATCTGTTTGTTGGTTTTTAAGTCATCTTGCTAACAGACACAGATGGACAAACAAACCAACACTACCGAAAACATAAGATGAATGTTAAAAGCACCAATCATTTTCTAAAACCTCCCCATTACATTGGATGTTGACCGCCTACCATGACAGACCAAATCAGCCAGAACATGGACGGTCTTTAGGTATGTATTACAAACACAGTGGGCTCCGATATAGAGAGCGTGTTTGGTTTAAAAGGGTTCTGAGCATGCCTAAAAATGTCTGCAGCGAGGATATGTTGGTTTATCATTGTTCTGGCAGCGTACTGGGATCCTGGGTGGAGTACGGTGGCAGTGATTGCAGTGTATCCGTTACGTTGCGTCCCCATGCACTATGGTGGCTTGTTCATTAAGAATTTCATGCTGGCCTCGGGCCTGGGCTACGACTACGACTATGACAAGGTTATGGAAACACCCAGTGGTGTCATACACTTTATTATAAATGCTTGTTTTTTAATAATTGACATTAGACTATTTTTCTTTTAATTGCTTTTTACTTGGTAATGCCGTTGTTAGAAATTTAAGTTTTACTTTAGAGCTTTTATCCAGTCGTATTTCAGCCATCATGTGTTGCTAAAATCAAAGCAATCTGCGTCTAGGCCAGAGATCCCCAATTCTGGTTCTGGAGGGCCACTGTCCTGCAAGTTTTAGTTGTTTCCCTGCTCTTCAGCAGATGTTTAAGTTTTGCAGAAGCCTGTTAATCACTCAGTCATTCAAATCAGGTGTGTCAAAGCAGAGAAACAACTAAAACCTGCAGGATAGTGGCCCCTACAGGACCAGGATTGGGGACCCCTGCTCTAGGCCTCCAGAGTCATTTGTGCAGGCCCCGGTAGCCTAAAGTAAATGGCAGCAGGGCTGTTGCTTTAACCAATCAGACTTCGACTCGGTCACACTCGAAATCTGAAGAAGACGTCTGGATTTTCACATGCTTTTACTGGATGGTCAGAAAGCGCAGCAGTCAGAGCTAACAAAGGACTTCAGAAGCCAGCCAGCGGCAAGCCAGTCCCAGCCTGGGAGAGGGTTTATCAGCCACTTTCAACTTGATCTCTATGAGCGGCACGCACCGCTCACAGCCTTTAAGAAGCACGAGAGAACTTTTCGAGAAACCCGTGTGGAACTACAGCTCAATGAACAGGTGTGCAAAAAAAAGAAAAAAGAAGAAAGAATAAAACCTGTGCCAGAAACACAACTGATTAGACTTGACTTTCTGCACTGGCCTCCATGGCAATAGAAAAGGACTTACAGCTGGAACCGAAAGGCACCGGTGTTGCTCTGTATGACAGAGTGACTCAATTATTGATGAAAGAAGGAAGAATGGATTTTGTCCTCAAACAATCTGCAGTTTTGATAAATATAATGAATTTGTTTTCACTTATTTCTTTAAAGGTATGGCCGATCCTGCAATTGCTTTAAGGTTACAGCAAAAATGTTTTAGGGTTCAAAAATAAACCTGAGATTGACTGTATTTCTACTGTTCATTACATTAATGTGTTAGCCTTTGCTACAAATGCTGTGTGTGGTGCATCTGCAGGTGAAATAAAAGGAGACTTAACTGTTAATTGAACTGTTTTAAATTTAGTTTCTTGCTTTAGGCTAATAGTTGGACTCAAGCATTAAAGGCTGATCCCTGCTGTATAAAGTATGTCTCTGATGGAGTGTCCTGTTCTTTTGGGTTTCTGTGTAATGATGATGGTTCCTGTAGCCGCGGCATCATAAATATGGTATTAAGAGGTGAACTTTTTCAGGTAAGACACTACTGGAGGCCTAGCTGTCCACCACTGGAAACAGCCCAGGGCAGATGTTATAACCACGGTCAGGGCAGGTTTAAGGAGCGTGTGGGCCCCTGGGGCTACAGCTACTTTTGAGGCCCTGTCGAACTATATTTTTTTAACTTGTCTATATTAAATTAGGGGTTTCTACTTACACCGAGCTAAACTCCTCTCAATTTTAACATAATAACTAAAGTCTGAAGAGTAGAAAAACTGCAGACCAACCATCTGAAATTATAAGAAAGTCTGTTTTGTCACAGTTTACTTTCTTAATTAGCCATTTCTGCACAAAACACAGGTGGCTCTGACCTTTCTTTAGTTAAACTAATAATAATGTATACAATGTATATATTTCATGACCCAAATCTTTTAGTGTGTAGCTGCATTCTGACACCGTCTGAGAGAGTCATGTGATGTAAAGGTTGTGTGCCTGAGTCGGCATACATGGTAGTACTGTCATGGGAACATAAAACTGACATAAAGGGTAGTGCACGTCTCAGGGATACAGAAAATAGTAGAAAAGACCTGTCTGATGAGTACTCAGCTTCGTAGCGTTAAGATTGCCTTCACATTGAAGGTTTGGTAAATCTGCAGCGATCCAGTCACGTTGTTACAGGTCATGTAGGTTGTGGAACACGTAGCTGGTCCTTCGTTCAGGGCGAAGGGGACTTCTGTGGATGTTATAATATCATTTTATTGTCCTACAAAACAGGTGGCACAGTGGAATAGTGGTTAGAGCTGTTGCCTCCCAGCAAGAAGGTTGCAGGTTCGCTTCCCGGCCTGAGGCCTTTCTGGGTGGAGTTTGCATGTTCTCCCTGTGCACACGTGGGTTTACTCCGGGTACTCGGGTTTCCTCCCACAGACCAAAAAACATGCATGTTAGGTTAATTGATGACTCTAAAATTGTCCCTAGGTGTGAGTGACAGTGTGAATGGTTGTTTGTCTCGTTCGTCTATATGTGGCCCTGCGATGGACTTGCGACCTGTCCAGGGTGTCCCCCGCCTCTCGCACAGTGACTGCTGGGGATAGGCACCAGCTACCCGCGATCCGATGAATGGAGAAGCGGTTAAAGAAAATGGATGCATGGATGGATGTTCTACAAAACCAATTTCCAGAAAATGTGTGAAAGTTTCTAAATCGCACCAAAGCACAAGTCAGCAAATTGGGAATTTGCTTGACTCTTTATTTAACAGCTGGAAATGATTCTCAGTGACTTCACTGACTAATTTTGTTTTATTTTGAAAGCTATAACAAATTGGCCTAAAACAGCTTTTCTTTTTTAATTAAACCTTTTAATCAGTTGGGAAATGAGAATAACTAGTGCTGCTGTTTCGCAACATAAATCCGTGTCTGTCCTAACTCAGTCCGCGGGTTTTATCTCTACAGATCTGCAGCGATCCAGCCAGCCGCAGAGCTGCTTGAGCTGCCTGATTTTTAACTCTGGCAGGACAGGGGTCTGAACCGCAGGCAGGAACTGTGTCGACGAAACCACGATGTCGAATGACGTCTGACACGGTCCAGCTGAGAAATCCATGTCATAATAAAACTCCACTTTGAAAGTAGTAAACGTCCCTAAAGTGTTTCAATATGCTGCATGTCTGCTCTGATGTGACCTTCACTTAAACACAAGTCACCTATAACTGGCTAAGATTGGAGAAAAGAATGAACGAAGACCCAGCCTTGCTTGGCGAGACTGAAAGGGATAGATCAGATGACTGAGGTGTAAACCTTTGGTATGTAAACTTTTCAGAAAATTATTTTTACATAAACATCGATGACTATTTACACTGAAGACTGGTCAAGTCGGAACAAGTGGTTGCTGCAACTCTTTACGCCATGTTGCAAAACGAATCATGTTTAACAAATTCAGTCCATGTATTTATTCCTTGCAAAAGTAATACAGTATAAAAATTTACAACATACCATTTGTCTAAATGATTACACAAGGTCTTTTGGATGGTGGAAATTTGCTCCTAAATGAGCCCTCGTCTGAGCTGTTATGAGCTAGAATTTCTCCCCGATTCTCCAAAATGAGAGCTCTCTGACTTCTGTCTACTGCAGGTAAGATTCAAAACTAGCCCTATCATTAGTGATCTTTCATACCCAATCCTGAGACTCATCTGTCACAAACTTATGTGCTTATTGTAGAATCTTCCATGATGCTGCTGTTCCTATAATTTGTATAAAGATTTGTTGTATTTCTTGGTTTCTATCCCAACTTTTTTTATTTTTAGATTGTATGTTTTGCATTAATTCCAGATTCATTTAAATGTTCTAAATCCAATAAATTTGGGCCATGAAAATGTAGAAAATGATGAAGTGTTTTGTACTCACGTTTGGTTCAAGCCTGGGCAACATTTAAAACTTTTTTCTGGAAAATGGCGTTGTAGAACTGATTAATCTGAAAACAAGGATCTTGCTCCAAACCAAAAGTAGGTAGTATTTATAGTTTAATAATTTACCAGCATGTGTTGTTGCTATTTGAAGTGGTGCATCACATTTTATAATATCATTGCTGGCTATCGCCTGCTGCAGAAAGATAAGGGGTTTCATTATGTCCTTTGTCTGTCTTGTTAGCAAAATATCTCATGAACCACTGGACAGATTTTAATGAAACTCACAGGTCTTCATGATACAGACACCTACAACTAATGAACTTAAGAGTCAACCACATTCGAGATGGCCACCACAGCTTATCGACCTGAGCAAACACAAAATGGTGATAACTCAGTTAATTTTACAGATGTTGAGCTAAAGCTTGATGTGGTAGTGGCTGAGAGTCATCCTCAATACATGCTGTGAGCGCTAACACATCTTGTGAGGTCTCACAATATCACATGCTTAATGTTCCTTAAACGGTTTGACCAAAACAACTATAACTTCTCATCATAACATCTTCTTAGTATAAAATTGGAAGGCAGTGGGAATGCCAAGTCTTCAATTTTCTATGTTTAATTCTTTAATTTTTTTTATATAACATCAATCAACAGGCTGTAAAACATGGATTAAATTAAACATGGAGTCTAATTGTGTTCTGACAGTCTCCAAGGCCATTTCTTCTTTGTTTCCCACCTTTAAATTAAACCCCTGCAGATCACTGGTTTTTATGCTGTTTTTTCTGTTATATTTTCTACAGCTGGAGCCCAGTATATCACTGGAGTTGTGTCACCATGGATTTTCCTTCCCTGCCTTAAACACTTAGTCACTACGCTGCTCATTTACCATTTCTGCAGTGATGTTTGTCTTGTCATTGCAACAGAAGTTTCCATCAATACCGGCTGAGGTCACAGTGGTGTAAGAGAACAAACTGGGGTGGAGGACAAATGCGACTGATCAGACCAGTGAATAACAAACACAGAAACCGAAACGTGGCAGGGGCGCTAAGACACGAAATAGCACTTCAGGGATTTCACCTGGCTCCAACACGCATATTCACACACGCATACACAGGCACTCACATCCCCATGTGTGGGCAGATATCTCTCTATAGAGCCAGCAGCTCATCTATAATTCATCCTCTGCTCTAATAGGCCCCCGTATTAGTTAGCAGTGAGTTCTGAAGGGTGGCTGATTGAAACGGTGCAGGAGCTGTTCTTCAGTCTTAGCAACACTCTTATAGTTCCCCTTATTTATTTCAGAGAGCTTCAATGAACATTAATCAATTGTGAGTAAAATCTAAGCACGCCATGTAAATGTGTCAGATGTAGCCATACTGGCTAATTTTCATCTGCAGGCCCTGGCAGATTGATGGTAAAAAGAATAAACTGCAACAATTAAACTATCAAAAATCGTGCCTAATAAATTTTAATAATCTTAAATAAAAGAATCATAAAAAAACTTAATTAAAAAAAACAGACAAAATGCAACAGTGACTACTATGTACCATGAATTATTTGATTAGTTGACGACTGTCTGTAGGATAAAATGTTCCTTAGTTCTGTAGCTGCAGTGTTTAGGGTAGGAGCTGCACAATAAGAGAGAGTCGACTGTCCAAAGGTAAATTTTCCTGACTGGAATTTTACATTCTCCTCTGGATAGAGCTCTGCTAGCTAAATTTTGATATTCAGTGAATTTATTTTGAGGAAGAAGAATCAAACCACGAAGAATTTTATGCACAAGTAAAATATTTCCACATTTGAAAGATACAAAACTATACTGAGTTAAAATTCTACAATGTTTATCTGAGTTTGACTTTTTATCCAGTGGTTTTAAAGCTTGTTTATATATTAGATTTCTAGTGATTGTAGCACAGTTTGTCCTGTTTAGGTCTTACTGAACAGACTTTTTTTTGCGTAAAATGTAAATAAGAAATTATCATAATGATCTCATAAACCCATATTTTAGTCAGAATAGAATATAGTAAACATGTAAAATGTTTAAGCTAAGAAATTGTTTTCACAATCTTCCATCACATGATTTTGAGACTGTTCCACTATTTTCAGATGCAGTATTTTGCAGGTTGGTGAACCTCTGCCCATCTTTACTTTTAAAAGATTTAGCCTCTTTTAAAATGCTCTTCTTATACCCAGTCCTCTTAATGACCTGTTACCAAATAACCTGATTAGTTTTAAAATATTCCTACAGAAGTTTCCTATTTATACCATCTTCAGCCTTTTGTTGGCCCTGTCCCACGTGTTGCTGTCATCAAATTCAAAATTACCTTATGTTTTTCCCCAGAAAAATGCCAGTTTAAACATTTGATATATTTACTATATTCCACTGTGAATAGAATAAGGTTTTATGAGATTTACAAATCAATGCATTCTGTTTTTATCTACATTTACACAAAGTTCCAACTTTTCAGAATGAGACTATAAAGTGGATTACCTTTTGGAATCAAACTGGTTCATAGCCACCGCATTTACTCAAGTTTCGCAAACATGAAAACAGGCATAACTCAATCCTATTTACAGAAAACGAGTAAAAATTTAGAGTGGCAGCAGCTCAGAGTTACTCCCAACACATGGTCCAGACTCTAATAGATTGAGTGAAATCTTTGTTTAAAACTTTGGCATGCAAGGTGGCTATGGATGGGTTTGAATGGTGAAATATACATTCTTTCAAGGAATTTTCTCCTTATGGGAACAAGTTTCTTATTATAGTTTGGTGTCCCGTCCCTATAAACTTAAGGGAACAGATAATGTTTTTGAATCTGTCATTGCTTTAAAATGTAGAACAGAAGCATCACAGCTTGAAGGGATGTTCTGAGACAAGCCTTTTTTAAAGAACTAGAAGAATTGACAGTTTCTAAAGATGTTCAGTAGTTATGATCAACAACAACAAAAAAACATCACAGACTGTAAGAAAACAGCAAACTTTGTCATCCATTGCCCATTTTGATTCGACGATTTTAATTAGCCCACACAGTTCAGAAGACACACCATTCCACAACTTATTTCAGCAACGCTTCAGAGCCAAAAGAGGCTCCTGCTTTCATTTAAATTCAGCCACAATATTAGCTTACCTGGCTGATATCCATGCGCGCATCACAGCTCAGCGGCTGCGTCGACATGAGTCCGTTTGAGCCAATCACAGTGGAGAGCAAGCCCCTCTCATTAATCTTCTGAATGGTGGTGCCATCCACAAAGTAGACAACACCTCTCTTATCCACTGCAATACCTGAGCAGTGAGAGAGAGAAAGAGGCAGAATGAGCTTTTGGAAATGATGGCACCAGAGAACGAGTGGAAAGGGGGTGGGTGTGTGTGTGTGTGTGTGTGTGTGTGGGGNATGAGAAATGAAGAAGTCTGAGTGAGGAAGAGAAGCAAGGAGGAGAGAGAAGAGGGCTTGGGCGAAGCATCTGACTCAGTTAGACATTCAGCTCAGCAAGCGGCTGTCTTATCAAAAGCACTGCACCACAGAAATGTAATTATATTTCCATTCCGGAGCCCACTAAAGGGATTAGAACAATGCAACGGGAGGAAGAAGTTATTTGTCACATTAGATGTGAGCAGGGTGCCGCAGTGAACTTTTGACATTTGACGCTTGTGCAAATGTGCATTATAAATAGGCATCGGCTCTTCAAACACGCACAAGGACGTGTGCATGTGTGCATATGTTTACCCTTTCCTGGCACGGCCCATATGGACACAAGCCCGGCCCGTGTATGTTGCTACAAGAAGCACACACTTGAACTCTCCTTGCAGAGGAGCTCTGCGGCGTGCGGCGAGCAAAGACGGAGGTAAAGAAGTAAATCCAGGTATTAAAGGTCAGGGTAGGCTATGAATCATCTGTTATGGATGAGAAGTGACCTCCATTCCCAGCTCATCTCCATGCAGGGAACAGATCTTCGACTCATCTCCTCGGCAGCAATATTCGGCAGCTCAACCCTCACCTCTCACACCGCCGATTCCCCTTGATTGCTCTCACTTAGCATCTGTGACAATAAGCCGTATTTTAGTATTCCTGCCGTCTATCTCGAGCTCAATCATTTCATTTACAAACACATTTTGTTTATGGCTTATCATTAAGTTATGTCACATTTATGCGGAGGTCTTTTCATCTCCAGCATGCCTCAGAGGACTTTATGGGAGACAAAACCTAAAAATCAATCAGTGTAAATAGAGTGCAGCCCCAAACTAAAACAATAAAATGCTACGGGGAGGCTTGATGGAGGGTTAAAAACAGATTTATATATAAATCCATTAGCAGCCTAATTGTGCAATTATTTATCTGTTCAGTCTTGTTCCTGAATTAATTTGATGATTTGCCCAAATGGAGGTATGGAGCATTATTAGCATATAAAGTTGTTTTAAGAACAAATATTTAAAAAATATCATGCAGGTAAACTTTGTCATGTGGCACATCCGTCAGAGTTATTTTGAGGTCAACTAAAAAATGAAACGTCACGTTTTAGCTTGGTTTCCCCCCTTTGACCCATGAGGAACAGACTACATGCTTCATCGTGTTTAACCATCAGCTGCTAACTTTGTCTGTGCGCTGTGTCCTATGGGACAAGGTGGTGTAAAGGAATTCTGTTGAGTTTTTTTTGCTGAAAGTTGGTGTCTGTGACAAGGTGAATCTGAACTAAAACTACAGGAACAATAAAATAAGTTCAATGAACCCTACTTCCCCTCAAAGGGAACAACTGAGACGAGACCAGGAGGATATTATGTGAGGATTTATCTGTCTAAAGGCTCCCCATTACAAGATTTTTTTTTTTAAGTTGGGTTATATAAAGTTGCAATAAGTAATCAATATCTTACCTGCAGGAGATCACCCAGATCAGTATCATTTTGGCGAGGGACTGGTTCAAAAACACATTTCAGTTGTCCTAAAAAAAACTACAATTTAAAAAACTTCATAGCTATTCGTGGAAACACTGTTTTATAAATCTTTCCTCCACTGTCACTTTTAAATTAGAGGGATGTTTATTCTTTGTACTCTGGTTTCCTCCCACAGACCTAAAACATGAATGTTAGGTTAATTGGTAACTCTAAAACTGTCCTTAGGTGTGATTGAGAGCATGAATGGTTGTTTGTCTCAGGTAAAGAAAATGGATGGATGGATGGATGGATGGATGGATGGATGGATGGATGGATGGATGGAATGTTTGTTAGTGATGTGAAAATTCACCATGCGTGTACAATGGGATTAGTAGAGAAGTTGTGTACTGATAACGTTTTGGTAGATGCATCAGATTATTACATCTTTGTCTTGATAAAAATCCATTAAATATTAAGTAAAAAGTCTGTTTGCAGGTCAGTTTCTCCAAACATCCAACTTACAAATACCATAAAATCTCAAAAAGCATAGCGACATTCATGTATAAAAAAATGTATCTCCAGTGGATTCTTGCTTTAGTGAACAGCTCTTCTTCTGGTGCAGTTCCTCCTTTTTAGCTGTGCTGTTGCTTCATGAGCAACACCTACTGTTCATGAGGAGAACTGCAGCAGCGCTGGTAAAAATCAGCAACAAACACTGGAAGTGTGCTTCACCCTGATCGTGCGAATAAACTAATATTCCAATTAAAAAGGTTATGTTTTATTATTTGTAATACAGTAAATGTATTTTGCCGCTCGCTGCTGAGTTACTGAACGAGTGTTACACACGTCTGCTGCCTGGTGGGTTTGACCTCATTTCTTTGTATTGTTTGTTAATAGTAAGTCAGGATTTATGAAAGTGTAATAAAACAAGACCTGTTTGTGAGCTGTTATTTTCTATCAGTCAGTAAAAGATTAGTCTGAATAAACGACATGGAGTCACTCCTTTGGTTTGTTGTGTTAAATGGAATCTCAGTCAAGTGTGGTATCAACATTTGCGAAAATAAATCACGCTCAACTCGAAGAGCCCACAGTAACTTTGATAACACATATTGCTTTATTTGTTTATTCTGGATGTTAGTGGTACTGAACTGTTTGTCCAACAGAGGGGGAGTCATTCTTCTGTAGGGGAACAACTCCCCCTGACGATCCACCAAATGATGCCATCGACTTCCTGAACCAAAGATGGGAGCAAAGATATGACAAGTTCCTAAGTCTAAATGCTTTACTTTAAAATAAAATTACACATCTTTGTAATCTAAGTCCTTTATAGCTAATTTGTCCATGAGGAATACATTTTTATGTAACTCACACATTTAAACTGAATTATGGCTTTTAGTGTCTTCTTTAAGCATCATATCAAACAGTGACGTGTTTATTAAAAGGGTTTATCTTCTGTCTGTGAAAGCTGTGTCTTCAGAATGAAGGTCCACGGTCTAATAGGTTAGATCCCAGTAAATATATATATTTTTATGCAGAGTCTTGTTGATATGACCCTGCAGGAACACACAGCGATAAAAATGAACAATGGAGAGACACGATCAGTATGCAGAACACCAGATAGTCCTCTCTCATTAAGTTATTTTTAATATTTTCCCCTGATAGTTCCCTGTGTCTTCCTCTTTTTGAACTGTGTAAAAAAAAAAACTGTCAGTGTCTACTCGTTGAACCGAGTCCCTCCCTGTCTTTTATATGAACTCCGTCTCTCGTTCGACACGTGAACCCTGCCATAAACCCGAGGCCCGAGTGGAGCGCGCCGTCACCGCGACCAGACCCACAAACGTCCTCGCGCTTGGCGAACCCCGCAGCGACCCCCAGGGAGTCATAAATTGTGCCGGTGAAGTGGCGCGGCGGACGGGAGGTGGGCTGGGGGAGGGCCGGGGTCAGTGTGTTTCCTCCAGAGGCCAGGAGGTGAACTGCAGAGCGCTCCCTCCTGGCCCCTTCATCATCCCTCTGACACAGACAGATTACACCGCCCACGCAGCATCGCCCTCCCCTCAAACAGCACCTTTCCTCTTCTCTGCGAGCTCCCGCTCTCCTCTGCTGCTCTCTATCATTCCTCACTTGATCTTCTTCTGCTCCCCCCCACCCGTGCCCTCTTCGCCTCTCCTTGTCTTTCTTCGCGTCCTTTGCTTTCTGTTTTGTTGCCGCGCTCTCCCGTATCTCGCCAGTTGTAATCAAATCACTGACCTTCAACTCTGCAGTAATGTCCGGCTCCATTTTATTCTGTACTTTTTTTTTTTTCTTTTCAAACTCATCTTCAATTCCTCTTGGCCTTACTATTTCCCCTCTTGTCACTGGGTATTATGCAGGAAGTGCATCTCATCCCACAGCACAGTCTGAGCCTACTTAAACCTCAAATTTGGCACTTTTTCCCCCCTCGGCTAAATAGCATTTGCTGTATTCTTCCTACTTTTCTTTCACTTTCCCATCCATTACTGCTCCAGCCACTTCTACACTGAACCTGTCCCTGATCTTAGAGCTCATAAATCCTGCACAAGGACATGACGAGGCAGACAGGACTCTCTCTCAGTGCTGATTTCTCTTCTCTCCCTCTCTCTCTCTCTCTTTCTCCCCCTTCCTGTCCATGAATATCACTCTTTCTCCTCGTCCACTTCGGTTCCATTGACTTCTCTCCTAAATTCCCTTTTATCCCATCCTCCTCCTCCTCTTTATTGTTTGTTCTTTTATGTCATCCCCAGGTTCAACATCTCTTCTGTTTGCACAAGAAAGCTCTAAATCGCTGCCATTTTATTTTTAACAATAAAACCCTGGACCAGACCGTCTAATTCATCATCGCGAAATCACAACAATGCACGAAGATCACCATTATTGCTTTGTGTGAGGATTTACACCAGTTTATATGTTGCTTAAGAGTATTTCTCAATGTTTATTGAAAAGGCGGTAGATTAGTCCAACATTCTCCTTGTCAGGGGATAAAGCTGAATGTTGCATTAAGGGAATTTACAGCCCAGCTCCGTATCCAAAGGATACTCAGAAGACATCAAGAGATTTACCGTTTCCTCCCCGGGTTAACTCTGCCACTAAGATCTTCATGTTTAGGCAAGATGGGCCGGAGGAGGAGGAGTGATTGAGATAAATCTCAGCTTCAGAGGGAGACAGACATTTGGCGTGATTTGGGGGGCTGGATTTTTATCACCAAAAGTGAATTAGACTGAGGTGCATTGACCTTGGTGGAGGGGGGGCCGAGGAGAGAAGCACGATACAGTTATTCTATTCACATTCCGATCAGATTTAAAGAAGGAAGTGCAGCCAGGAAAAAAAAAAAGACATGCCAAAAGATTTGGGAAAGAGATAAAAGGTGGAGATAAGACAAAGAGGCATGATGAGAAACCACCTAAATTCACCCATCTCTCTCAGTCCAAAGCTCTCTTTGTACTGCGTCCCTGTCAAAAGAATATCAGCCGCAACGACCCCTCTGTGGCATCACAATCCAATCCAATCTGATTAATGCCTCGCAGAGGGCCCTCGGAGAGCGCCTTGTTGTGATGATTACAGATATTTACAGCGAAAGAGCCACCAGGGACGCTCCTAAGCAGAGAGCGAGGGAGAAATGAGGAAAGGTGTAAGGTAAGAAATAGGACGAGGTGAGAACGACTAATTATAACATAAGCAGCGGATCTGTGTCTCGTTTAGCACCAACAGCTGACAGATCTATCGGCATGTGGTGTTGCTGTGAGCACCGACTGCTAACACCTGAACCTTAAGATGGCAGGAAGTCAGCCTTCTGGTATTGTTCCAGTTCCCCCGTCTCGGCACTGTCACCCCTTTAAAACATGACAGCAAAACTGTCAAATGAGCCAAAGACGCAAAGAGCGACAAAAACTGCATCGGTGGAATTTTGTCAGGCAGGGAAAAAACAACCATCTACTGTAAATAGGTCTTCTGACAAAAAGAATAAAAAGGGAATAATTGAAGGCCTAAAGCTTCTTGAAACGAATACATATCACCCACTGCTTGTCTTCCCAGAGTTTCAGACTAAGATAGTCTTGTGTGGAAAACTGATGGAGTTGTAACTGTTTTGGTCAAACCTAAAAAAACAACAATATGCTTTATCACAAATTGTCACAATCAGCATATATGTGTTGTGAATGAGTGCCATCTACCACCACATCAAAATCTATTTTGATATCTGTAAAGCTAACTGAGTCATAGCCTTTTATGTACTGGCTAATAACAATTAGCTGTGACAGCCATCTTGAATCAGTTTGACTCCAAATGTTAATCATTTATAGGTGTACATCCAATAATTACATTCTGAAGGTTTCCTCAAAATCCATTTAGTGGTTGTTGAGATATTCTGCAGATATTCAACAGGTGATGCAACAGTTTGAAGCAAAGATCTTTCACATTAAGTAGCACTTTGAGTATGTGCTGTGAATGACTCTCAGCTACAACCACACCACATTTCAGCTCATTATCTGTAAAACTGGCTGAATTATAGTCTTTTTTGTGTTACGAGCTAGGTTTGTGCTTAGGTCAGTTGGCTAGAGTGGCCATCTTGAACTGGGTTGACTCCAAAATCAGTTGTAGAAGTTTCTCTGATGACTAATTTCTGAAAGTTTCATTAAAACCCATCCAGTTGTTCCTGAGATATTTTGCTAAACATGCAGGATTGACTCCATTTAGTTAATGGTATCTTTTTGTTAGCACTTGAAATATGTGTTGTGGATCAGCCTCAGCTATTACCGTAGCAAAGATTAGCTTACTCTCTGTAAAACTTCCACATTTATAGCCATTTTTGTGACTTAGCTGGCTGTAGATGTCATTTTGAATTGGGTTGACTCCAAAAACTATTCAGTTTTAGATGTACAGTCAATAATTAGATTTTCTGCAAGTCGCCTTCCACTGCTTCGTGGGATATTTCGCTAATGCTACATTCAAATAAAAACACACACACACACAGACAAAAACGCTATTGCCTTCAGCAGCGGGCGATAATAAAAAAGAACCTAACGAATGTGTTTATAGAGGTGAGAGAAGCTTCATTTCTTTCTGGAACATGTTCAAACAGATCAAAGTCTCTCTCTCTCTCTCTCACACACACACACACACACACACAAACAAGTCACTCAGTTTGGTCTCCCATATCCCCAGGCCCAGTGGGCGTTAATGACACAGACTGACGTATTATTACAGCGTCTAAATGATGCGAGCTGTTGCTGATTATGGCCGATGGCGTTCCTCCACTAAGTAACTGTATGTGAGTGACAGGTGAATGTAGACAGATGGACTGGTTCACCTGCATGGCTGACCCCAGAGAGGCACTCAGGCCGTATATAAACTCAAACACATTATTCGAGGAAAGCCTGCGAGCTCCACAAACTGCTCCGGCCCAATTGGAAGTGAGTAACGCACCGTCTCAGTCTTTAGCTGCTCGCGCGGTTTACCGTTCGCTTTCATCATTTCTCCCCCTCGGAGTGCTCGGCGCATGAGAATGCGAATCGGTGCGAAGGCGCGCGGGCACGGGCACGGTGGCGCGCGCGCACGCGCGCATACCCACGAGTCTGTCGGTGGGCGTGTGCAGCCGTGCGTGCAGCGACAAAAAAAGCTTGGCGAAAAGATAAAGCCTGGCAGTTAATCACATTGTGCACATATGCAAATATACAGCGGGGGTAAATTAGAGTGTCTGCAGATGAGAAATTCGCACTCCCACACACATTCGCGCACAAGTTTGGTGAGGTCGCCCGTGAGCATCGAGGGGGGAGCAAACCCGCTCACTCAGTCTCAGCTCTGTGAAACAACACCAGCACAGATTCTGTTCCTGTCACACCTGCACTAAAGCGTTAAACAATGCTGACTTATTTGTATTTTGGTTGCGCTGCAATCGATCACACGCTGATTGTGCACGCTGTGCTCCGTGATCCGTAGCGTGCACTTTGAACTTTCACTCAAGCACGGGTCCACTCCGGTTATTTCTATTCTTCCTAATCCAGGGGTCTGCAATGTCTGGCTCTGGGGCCACATGTGGCTCTTTGGTTTCTCTGCAGTGGGCCTCTGCATCTTTGACTAAAAATAAAAAAAGCTTGTCCTGAACTATAACAAAGGGTGCCGCGTTTGAAAGAGTTTAGTCTAGTAGTTATTCAGATATATTGATGTACAATACTGAAATGCAGGTACACAGTCAATGTAAACAAAGCACTTGGCTGAACCTGCTAAAAACCATGTGGAAGCTCGAGTCATTGACCTACATCAGGCTGGCTGTAAACAAATGTGGCCAAAATCGAAGGAGCATAAAATCTCGGAGAAGACTTTTGAGGATCTTTTAAATTATTCTATAATAATTTACATTAAAATACCATTTCAACCTAAACTACCTTTTTATCTGCAGACATTACTCACCAAATCTGAGTGTAAATACGTAACAAAACAAAGAAATTATCGGGCTTCTCAAACGCAAACTGCTCTTCCATGGACATTCCCATTGTTAACCTATTTTCAGGCACTTCGGCTGTTTCCATAGGTAAAAAAAAAAACGTGGTTGTCGGTATTTGGTCGCAAATTTTGCTTACTCATTCTTTATTTTAAGCGTCGATATGAGAAAAGCACTGCTCGGTTTTTGTTTCTTGCTCTATGAATCTTTTTTTGTCTGGCTTTCAAGACTTTGCAACGAGTAGCTTTAAGACGAGGAAGAATCCGATAAATCAATAGTTTGTTTGATCACTTCATTAACGGAACTTCCAGCCAATCGGCGTGGCCTTTTTCTGATATCCACTAGAAAATTACAGCAAGTTCCCGAGGGGGATTAAAAAACAAAACAAAACAAAACAAACCCCCACAAAGTTCAGTTTTTATAAACATATTTCTCCGTTACGAGCCACTGGAACAAGACGTTCTGCAAAAACATGGCGTGAAATTAAAAGTAAAGGCTTGTCTTTAATAAAAACTTTAGAAAATGTGAAAATAAACTCAGAAATAAATGAGCGTGTCGGTTAATAGAGAAAATTAAATGAGTCACAGGTAAATATCCAACAAACTGTCCTAATTTATACATTTACTCAAATAATTTAATTATTAATAATAATAATTACATTAATATTTCAGTGTAGGGTATTTATTAATTTTCCACAATTATACCAAGGACTCACATAGGCCTCCAATATTCTGTAAATTTTATCAAAAGGGTTGTAATTAAAATGGTATTTCTTTCTTTATGCGAGTTTGGTCTTTTTCTTTGTCCTAAAATGTAAAAACACTGATAAATACTGAAAGTTTAATCTTATTTTATGGTATATAAAGCTAAATAAGACTTGCATCATTCCAACTTTTATCGTTATTTTAAATCACCAACTAGGTCATGCGGCTCTGGATAAATTATATTTTGTGAGAAAACGAGCAGAATTAGCTGTTTTTGACCACAAAGGTTACCTACCTCAGTCCAAATCCAACACTTATCATCAACAAACACATAAAACAGCACAAGTTTTTTTATTTTTTTCCTGTACAAGAAAGGCAAACGTGTAAGCACAAATAATTCATGCGTCTTGCAAATAATTATTCATTTAAGCCCCACAGAACAGACAGTGCATGAGTAATTAGGCCTGAATCAGACACTGTGGCTCATCTAATTACCAACCACTATAAGTTTGTTAACATATTAACCCCCATTAATTAATTATTGATAGATGTTTTTTGTGATGCTATAGCTCCTTTCTGCATGTGTATGGCGAGGCGAGCAGAGTAGGGGAGGGTTTTTTTTTTTTTGCAAGTGTTGCATGATAATTTCTGTGCGAATAAACATTTTTTTTTCCCCCCCACAAAAAATATGCAATTTGGCAGTAATTGCCTTGTTTGATAGCAAAGAGAGATCCAAAGCAATCAGAGAGGCGGCAGACAAACTCAATTATAAAAGCAAGTGAAAAGCTTTGGACTGGAAAGCTGTGTGAAAGGCTGAGGGGTTTGGATCACTGCAGAGCTGCTGCAGATTATGTTGCACTGTTTAGAACATCAAACAAATGCAAGGAGGTCTATCAAAAGAGGCTTTTCTTTCTTTCTTTCTTTTTTTTTTATAACAGAACATCATCACAGCACAGCAACAAACTGCTGAGGTGCTGCAACTGCAAAAAAAAAAAAAAGGAGGAAATGAGATCAGATGGGAGGAAAAATTAGAATGGAGGAAAATAACAACTAGGATTTACAAACATGTGCAGCTTGCAGGTTCCCTATTTACAAGGACATCATAATAAGGCTGCAGGAGTGCGGTGGATTTGATGGGCAAGGGGCGATAGTGTTTGCGCTTGTGTCTATGTTTCTGTGTGTGTGCAACTGTCTATGGATCTCATGAACCATTGGATGGATTTTAATGAAACTCAGAAAGTAACAACTGGCTAACTCATTAACTTTTAGTCAACCCAATTCAAGATGGACGCTAATCAGTCTTAGCCAACACAAGAATGTCTAAAAACTCAGCCAATTTGACAGCTATTGAGTGGAAACTTGGTGTGACAGTAGCTGAGCATTATCCTCAACATGTACTCCGAGTGTTATCCCGTCTCACAGCTCACAGTATCACTCGGGATTGTGCATAAAATCATCGCCAAGGTTTGACCAAAATGGCTACACAGCAAGTCTGTCACTCCTCAGCACAAAATAGTTTGAGTTTAAAAAGTCCCTTTATGTTATTTTAGATTTTGCCTCTATGTTTTTCAAAATAAAAGCGCCCGACGATAATTGGGTCCGGGCATCAACAGTTACTGGCTCCGTTTTCTGATCCCCAGACCAGCAGTTGATCCCACTCTCCTGGCGAGGACGCCGCCGCTCCATTGAACTCCGCCTGCCCCCATCATTCCCCTTATTCATCTTTCTGCCAGCGCGTTGGAGAAATTAAAGCAGAAACAACCTGCATGGGCACAAGCTGACGATCTCTCTGCTCATCACACGTTCCTCCACCTCTGAGACCGAGACAAATCCCTCCATCTGTACGTGTGTGTGTGTGCTGGGCATTCACCTCTTGTAAATGTGATTTATTCCTCCACCGTAGCAAAGCTCCACTCCTCCTGTCAGTCTGCCAGCGGCTCCCAGCGGAGGCTGACAGGCCAGCTGCCAGCGGTGGCCATCCCAACCAGTTAAAGGAACACGCGTGTCACATTTACCATGATCACACTGAAGTTGTCAACCTGACATACCTTTAACAAGGCGCCCATAACTAACTGTCTGTCCCTTCATAGCGAGAAGCAGAGTAGGTCTGGGGACCTGCAAGCTGTCAATCAAAACACAAGCGTGTGCCTGACTCGCACAAGTGTTGCACCTTTGACGCACGCGCTCAGCCTCTGGCCCCGAGCCTGCATTTCTTATTGACTCTGGGCTTCATTACACACACTGTGAGCTTTAGTAATCTCTCCGAAGCCACTCTACACACTCCGACTACAAACAAGGTAGCTGTCAGTCTGTATAGTATTCCAGCTAACGCATTACTTCAATTGGCTCCACTTTCCATGGTCCTCAGCACATTATGGCTGTTTTACCTCAAAGTATCTCCCAGCCTCGCTTCGACCCATGACTTTGCATGGGTCATGGGCATGTCTTTTTGGCGCGCAGCACAACGATCTATCTGGCCCCGCCGTCAGCTGCGGAAAAGACATTAAAACGCAAGGAGGTCATCCGAGGACAACAATCACATTAAAAACTTTTGAAGACACAAGGTTAAATTATCAAACGACTCATCCAGAAGGACAGCGGAATGAACATGAATGATAAGTTAAAAAAAGCTCATTTTAGGCTGGTTTTGCTGCAGTGTTGTAGCCTGTTTCATCGAACCCGTTTATTCCCACCTTATTCCCAAGCCCATACACTTGTAGGATTTATTAAAGGTTTGTCTTCACTTTATTAGCCATGTTCTCCCTATGTATGCAAAACCACCAAAACGACGCATCTTATCTTAATTGGTAACTCTAAACTTTGTTTTGTTTGTCTCCTACTGTATGTGTCCCTGTAATGTAGTAGTGACCTGTCCAGGGTGGACTCCACCTTTCCCACAAAGACTGCTGGAGATAGGCACCAGCTCCTCGTGGCTCTGCACGGGAAAGGCCAGTAAAGATGGATGCTGCTTAACGAGTTTGAAAATGAGGAACTCTAATGGGTCAGTTTGGGTGTAACTGTGTTGTCAACTATATATGTATACAAATCTCAGTTTGCTTACATATCCAGCTGTGGGTGTTGCCTTTGCAACTGTGACCTGTTCTATCTTAGGGTCTTTTTTCAAACTAAAGAGGTTCCAGTGATGGAAGTTTTCCACTCCCAGAGAGCCAGCTGAGGTCCACGTCATTACATCACACAACATTTTGTAGTAAATTAGGCGAGAGTTAAAGTAAGAGTAGTTTGGGATTTTTCAACATGGAACTCATAACATTTTTCATTGGTTGCTGGTTTCCATGAGCTCCTGACAAAAGCCCTTCTTTGCTTTGACTTGGTCTTTCAGCGCTAAAGCCAGAACTTCCAGCAGTGGAAGCAGAAACAGATGGAGCTAAGTGAGCTCTGGAGCTGGTTTTAGGTAGAGAGACCCAGTTTTCTTCAGCTCCTATTTTTGAATTGCAATATGTCTCAGATATTTTTGCAAATAGGCAAATATCTTGTATTTGTAGAAAAAAAAGCTCCAATTTGTCCCAACATACCTCAACCAACAAGTAAAACTACAACAATAAGTGAATTTTACCCCCATAGCAAAATTCCAATGCTCTAAAGCAGGAGTGGGCAACAATTTTCTTATTCCTGAGGGCCTTTTTGACTTAGTTAATAGAATCAAAGGGCCACAAACTGGACTGAAACGAGAGTGCAAGCATCTATCACACAACATCACAACATCTGCAATGATACACAAGGATTGGCTCACTCTTTTGCATGACATTTGTTGCTTTCTTGTAGATTGTTGAACATGTTATGTCAGAAAACTCTTTCAGGATTTTTCTTTCTTTCAGTGATGACAAGTTTTGCATAGCTGTCAAGTTTAGCTGAAATAAAACAATGCTGTTAGCATAGTACACATGCTAACTGTGAACTGACAATAGTTTTTAGACAACATTTAGACTAGTTTTGTGTTCTTTAGGTTCATTTTAGACAATAATGTTTGTCTGTGCAGCCACTAACCTCTGAAACCAATTTCAAGTTATTTTCTTTTTGTTTGCTCTACAGCCCGTGGGACAAATTATAACAAATGGAGCGTAAGTACAGAAAAAGGGTGCAAGATGGGAAGATTTTACATAATTAATCTATAACTATGATCTTAATGACTGAAACTCACATTTTTTCAGTTTTTACAAATCTGTGATTATTGCTAAACAATTAAAAGCATTTGCCGCTCAAACGTATATAAAAAAAAAAAAAAAAAAAGGAAAAGCAAGAAAAAACGGTTGCGAAGACAGAACTGAAGTGAGACAATTTATTCATCTAATAGGAGTGACAGCGAGGCCTCCCGCTGGACTGGACTCCGTTATTTTACACTCGCGCTTCAGATGGTGGCCACCTGAGACCCGGAGAGGCGAAGGAGCCGCCTCGACGCTTTTCCGCTCGCTGGTGTCCTCGCAGCCCTCTCTGATGGGGTTCCCCGCCATGCCTCCCCCCTCCCCCGCGGCGAGCGGGATATGTGGCGCCTGGACCCATCCTCCCAGCGCCAGTCACTCCGCTCTCCCACTGATTACATTTCGGCGATTAGGGGCTCCAACTTTCGGCGCGCGCTCTGCATCGCGAGAAAAATGGCCTCACTCCTGAGGAAGGAGGCGATAATGGCGGTCACTCGGTGGGAGGCACAGAGGGGCTTCTAATGTCTGGTGTGTTGAAAACTATCGTAGTGTTCAAGAAACCCCGGTTTGCACCTTTAGAGTGGGAATCTGCTTTGTGCAGAAACACTCTCTTATGTCCAATTCAGTCTTGACTGATTCTTTCTTTTTTTTTTGGTCAAAACAGAAAGAATTCCTGTAATATTTTACTACATTTACAAATTAAACACCTAGCAGTCCTTGTAGGGATGCATATGAGCCAGAGTTTCAAACTACGATCATTATATTGAGACGTATTGGGAGTTTTAACCGTTCTGGTCAAATCTCGAAAATAACGTTATGCGTCTCAATAAGCACAGCAAGATCCGGAATATGCATTGTGAATGACTCCCAGCTACTGCCACATGAAGTTTTAGCTACATATCTGCAAGATTGACTGAGTTAAAGCATTTTTGCAATGCTAAGATTACTTAATCGTAGTGGCCACCTTGAATTGAGTTTTACTCTATAAGGTAATCGCCTGTAGACGGACATCCAATGTTTATTTTTGGAGAGTTTTATTAAAATCCGGTTAACGGTTCATGGGAAATTTCGCTAACAGACAGTCATAGTTGACTCCAACGATTAGTGACGCAGTTTTAAAAAAGATCTCACGGAATCGGTTAGCGCTCAGAGCGTGTGTTGAGGATGACTGTCAGCTAGCGTCACAGCAAATCTTAGCTGAAGATCTGTGCAATTGGCTGGGTTGCAGCCATTTTTGTGTTTGAAGTGTTTGCTGAGCTGTGGCGGCCATTTTGAGCTGCGTGGACTCCAAACGAACATAGGCAGAAAACATTCACTCCCTGTCTTTTTGCTTTCCCCCAGCGGGTGGCAACAACAAAACATGGCAATTAGCAAACACCCGAGATGACTAAATACCAAGAAGGAACTGAAACATTAGGACACTCAAACATGCGTTATTGATTCTTCCGCGCGTGATATCAGATTATGGGATTAATACACTTCGCCTGTCAGAAAGTTGGAAGCAGCAGGTGGAAAAACGTGAGCATAAATAAGTCAAACCCAACCTGAGTTAATAAAACTGCTGAATCCTCACGGACCAGCAGCTATTTTCTAATTAGGTTCATAAATCAGCTCCATATCCAAACCTAGAACTCATTTATAAGATTCACTCGAGTCCTTAGCATCCAAATTATTTTCCTTTTTTTTTCTTTCCTTATTTATTACGAACAGATAACATAATTATAAGTAAGTGCTTCTGGAATTATTCATGTCTTTGTTCTGCAGAGGGCTACCACCCCAAAACTTTATTTAAACACAAGCGAACAACAACGTTCATCTGAAAATGAAGGCAACCGGTTTTGGACTTTAAAGCCAACAGTGCAAGTACGAGAAAGGAAGTGTTCAGGTGTTGGATTTGAACTTGGGCTGCTTTATAGATATCTTCAGCACTTAATTAAAAACGGGAACTTCAGTAGCGCCAGTAAAGCATCTCGTTTAGACTCCATCTCAACTAACAGCTTGAAGATGTTTTCCCCTAATTAAGCCTTTCATATTTAATCTGCTCAATCTATCTCCTTGACCAGCTTATGCGCCCCCAGGCTTTTAATTTTGCAGAAGACTGACAAATTCAAAGTTTACTTTTGCTCCAGGTATTGCCACTAATTAACCAGCCTCTTCATGGTGTCTGAAAGAAAAGTAAAAATCATAGAACATGGCAAACAGAACTGGTGAATATTACCAATAGTCTCCTTTCTGAACCTGTCCTGGCGACCAGTGACCAGTTTATTTAGGGTAAAATTATGCAGTGCTGTTGAATAAACCTGAAGAGGTCTGCTTCCAGCAAAGTTCCTCTAAAACCCAAGTTCTAAAGAAACATCGTCAACATTATTCTGTCAATAGTCTAAACCGACCTCGATATTTCCTATGTGGCTCATTGTAGAGACCATACATTTGTCAGTAGTTGTATAAGTAAGATTACAATCGGAATAGACCTGACGAACTGCTCCAAGTTTGGCATTTGTGGCCAAAACACAAAGTTTAATTCCAAACGGCTTCTTCTTCTGGCAGCTACGGGAAAGTTTTAAGTGTGACGACCGGCAGCACCTTCTTCTTCTTATCCTCATTGGTTGATTTCAGTTGACAACGATAAAGCCATAAACTAAAATGTTTCTGGAGGATTTTCATAGGGTGCCAACGGGTAATCTGGGACTTCCTTTTGGTAATAATCTAAAGATGCAAGAAAATGCCAACGTTTTGATGCATAAACTGCAGAAGTGTGAAGAGAACCGAGATCCAAAAAAATGGTAAAGACCTTCCCAGTGGCTCATTGGGGTCACCATGGTTACCACACATGTGTGTCAGTCACCCCCTGACGAGATTCCTAATAAGGCAAGCAGACAGATGTGCAGAGTAGACATGAAGCCTCAAACCGAGGGTCTGAAACCTGTGGGTTTGGAGCCACATGCAGCTCTTTAGACCCTCTGAAGTGGCTCCAAACCCGAGTCAGTTTCAGTTAGAAATTTATAAAGGGATGTGATAACTTTAGAGGTTTACTTGTCCAAAATCTGACAATATGTGCATTAATTTTCTGAAGCAAAAAATTTAAATTACAAGCAGGTTAGGCTGCCTGTGTGTTATTCTAAATGCAGTGTGTGCACAGCTCCCCAATATTTCAGTACCAGAACGACTTTCACTCGAACTGCTTTGAAATTCATCGGTCAGTTTTACTGTTTTGGTCGAAGTTTGTTAACCTGCTCTCTATTTTGTTTATGCAAATTTTTTGGACAGGCAATACAGTCGCTCTTCAAATCCACCGGAAATGTCACATTTTCTCCATCTTGTTCTAGGCAAACTGCTCTAAAAGGAGAGTTTTGCATGCCTTTTAGGTATCATAGACTTTTAAGGCCTTGAAATATGGAGTTGTAGAAACAGTTAGTTTCTTAAAAAGAATGTGGAGAAATTAAAATAAAGGCCAGCCTCCAATAAACAAAATGAGCAGTTTAACCACCGAATGGTTGTTTTGTCTTTCAAGACTTTGGGCTGCAACTCAGTGCTTCATTTTTTTTTTCTAAGCTTGATACTTATTTTGCTCTTTTTCACAAATATCAGAAGTCATTACTTTATAATCCTACACAAGAAAATGTCTATTTCTTACGTAGAATAATATAGTTTTTATTTTGTCTTTACACCTAAAATAAAAAAATTAAAAATTCCCAACACAACATAAACTGTAGATTTTTACCTTTAGTTTATAAACCAAAAATGATCAAGTTTTTTTTTTAAATTTTTATTAGGCCAAGTAGATTTTGTGGCTCCATACAAACATTTGTTAGAAAGAAAAAATGGATAAAATGGCTCTTTTAGAGATAAAGGTTGCAGGTCACCCTGTAAAAACAATAAATTGTATTGAAATAATTCTTGAACCACTTTAGTCAGCTGCTATTGTTTTTAAATGTGCTATGCAAATAAATTTGACATTGACATAAGCAGCAGAAGCGTCTGATTGGCACACATTTGTTCTTTTTATGTGTCTACAGCATTTTATGAAGGAGATATGACAAGTGAAAAGGACCCTTCACTTCCAGTTTTGCTACAATGGAAGTCAATGAGAGTTTGTGTGTGTGCGCACTCGGCACTCTCAGGGTGTGTGTGTGTGTGTGGGGG
>NC_051438.1:9542952-9545011 GCF_001649575.2 Kryptolebias marmoratus
TGGGGGTGGGGGATGTCCAGGGGCAAAGACAAAAAGCTTGGTCAATGTGAGCTGGAACTGCAAAAGCTGGGCTACGCGTGTGAGAACAAACGCACACGCAGGGGGGGGCCAAACACTGGAGCTGGAAACGCAGCGTGACTTATCGGACTCCCTTGTTTTGTGATGTGGTGCTCTGTTTAAACCGGCACAAATAATGATGGCTGACCCTCTGAAAAACAGGAGGGGGGGCAAAGGGCCAGATTAATATGCAGATGAGGTGTGGGACTGCGTCATACTACGGGATAAAAAAAAGCATATCTGAAGCTTTCTTTAACTATATCGCCCACTCCTTTAGGCCTCCCCCCTTCCCCTTTTTTTTTTAGCTAATAATATAGTCCATAATGCGACGCATACTTTCTTAGTTTCCTCTCCACCGACTTTCTCCCTCATCTCTCCACTCCCTCTGTACTCTTATCACTCCGATCTGCTCTCCTCCTTCCGCCCCTCTCGTTCTCTGTTTTGTCAGATGCAACAATCACTCCGCGCTAAATGCTTTGGGAGGTAGAAAAAGAAAAGGCGCAGTGGCTTCGAAGTTAAAAAAAGAGAGGGAGCCAGCGCGGTGAGCCTGAGCACCTAGCGGAGACAGTTTGGGGAAAGCGGCAGATCCGGGAGAAGTGATTGCATCTGTGGGAGCACAGAACAATGCCACTGCTGAGTCATGCAGGGGAACAGTGTGGTTTTTAGGCACGGGAGCGTTTGATGATGCGGCATCTGCAAGTACGGCGTTCTAATAGAACCCAGTAGGCTTCCCTTCCAGACAAGGGTTGCAGCCATCCTCGATTCACACTGCTAAGATTAAAAGTCGAGCGTTCCTTGTAGGATTGGGCGTCGCTCGCCGCCGTTCACGCCGGGATTTTAAACGAAGATCATCTTAGGTTTGAGAAATGACAGTGTCACAGACAATGTGGACAACCACACCAGGTTTTGGCTCAGTATCTGAGTTTCAGCCATTTTTGCGTCAACGGACGTCAATTAGTTGAGGCGCCCATCTTAAGTCGCCCTGAAGTTAAAAGGTAATCAGTTGTCAGTGCAAATAAAAATCTGCCCAGCAGTTCACGAGAGATTTTGCTAACAGACAAAGTTGGCTCCAAAATTTAACGCCAAAGTTTTGGCCAAAGATCTCATGCGGTGTGCCGTGCTCACAGCATGTTTAGGGGGGGAAACTCTCAGCTGCTACCACAGCACATTTCAGATCAATATCTGCAAAACTGACAGAGCAATAGGTATTTGTATGCTTTTCAAGGTCAGTTGTCTGTGGGGGCCATCTTGAATTAGGTTGACTTCAACATGTAATCACCTGTAGATGTCCATTCAATGATTGTTTTCTGAGAGTTTCATTGAAATCTGTCAAGTGCTTCACAAGATATTTTGCTAACAGACAAACAGGGTTGGCTCCAGTAGTTAATGCCAAAGTTTTAGGTGAAGATGACACACAGTGTTTAGTGCTCAAAGTATAAGTTGGGGATGACTCTCAGCTACTACTACACATATTTTTAGCATACTATCCTTAAAACTGTCTGAGTTATAGTTATTTCTGTGTTTTCTAAGATCAGTTAGCTGTGGCGGCCATCTTAATCTGCGTTGACTCCAATATTTTATCAGATGAAGATGGACATGTAATGATTACATTCTAAAAGTTGATTTAAAATCCGTTCATGGGGTTCACGAGATATCTTGCTAACAGACAGACAGAATAGGAGCAGAGACGTTATTGCCCACTTTCCGGCTGTGTGCAACAAACTCGCTCTTGTGCACACAGCCACGTTTAAACTCAGTTCTGCAAATGAAACCAGCTCCCAGTGTGTGTGTGTGTGTGTGTGTGTGTGTGTGCGCGCGCGCACGCTGGCCCCCGTTCTCCTAAAGCAGCTTAAACGTCAGCAACCCCCCCGGCTCAGACAGATAGGGCGCAGCACGGCACCGTGGCTTTCCTTTTTCTGAGGGTGGAAGCTGAGCAGCGATGTGCGAGAGATGTGAAGCATATTACCCCTGGCTGTGGCTTTTTTTTTTTTTCCTTCCCTTA
>NC_051438.1:9545972-9567668 GCF_001649575.2 Kryptolebias marmoratus
GGCGGAGCGCTGGTTGCGGCGCCGCTACAGTGTATTCGCGATCCATAATTCAAATTATTAGTCTTTAACGACAGTTTGTCGCCACGACGTTTGTTTGGAACGAGGCTTTCGGCGGCGACGGGGGTCACAAGGGTGACTCGTGAATGAGACGGGTGAGTAAAGAGAAGAAGAAGAAGAAGAAGAAAAAAAAAAATCGAACAAGAGGAGAAATGAAAGGAGAGCTCCAATTTGGAGCAGGGAGCTCACCAGAGGACACGAGATAAGATCAGTAGTGGAGAATCACAGAAGCACAACTTCAAAAAAAGAAAAGAAACAGATTTTTCCCTGTGAAGTCTACCACTCATTACCATTGGTAAGAGGGCGTGAGGAGGAGGAGGAGGACTGTGAGCTGTGGTAGGCAGATGACAGGGAAACATGGGGCTCCAGGCTGAAGTCTCCTCGGCCTTCAGAAGGGGCTGCTCACTCCGAGCACAATAGCCACGGCAGAAGAGAGTCGGCGAACTGCAGAGAGTCGAAGAGTACGGCATGAAACACCTTTCTCTGAGCAAACAGGAGTGTACAAAAGAACAGACAAGAGCGTTCAAAGCTGCAGGGGCGTGATGTATTCTGAGAATAATAGCCCTCTGATCATGTGTCAAATTAAAGCAGGAATGAGCTCTGACTTGGGTTTTTTTTTTTTCTTATCGTGTCTTTCTTACTTTTTTCTCGCCTCCCCCCTCTTCTATAATTGAACGGACGTGGAAGAAAAAGAAGAAATTAAAATCGAGTTTTTTCGCCGTCACATCTGGAGATGCCGTGTGATATTTGAAGGTTGAGCCTGTGCTGTTCTCAGTAGGGGTTTGGCTTGTCTGACAGAATTACACGTGTGCTGCGGGACGGCCCGTGTGAGGCTGTGGGCGCGGGCGGAGTGACAGAATGGGGGCTGATTTAATGTGCCACCTGGAGACTGGAAGTGGCCGGCGCGTCTGCGTGGAACCGGTCCGAGCGGGACTTAGGCCCATGTGACCGATCTCCTGGAAACGTTATAGATTTTCAGATGCTGACTGGGGAAAAAAAAAAAAAAAAAGTTACATGCTTACACGGTGCTGTTGTGCTCGTTGAACAGGCTGCAGTTTCCATGCCTGGCCACTAGGGGTGTGCCATATTGTCTCGTTTACGGTAAAAACGTTGGATTTTTTTGACATACTGTTGAAAAAAATAATATTGCGATATCATAAGATAAAGATAATTTACCAGAGCCTGACCTGTGCAGCACGAGGCGCGATGTGGTACACACTTCGTGTGCCATCCGCCATTAAAACAAAGAAGAAGAAGAAGCGCGAGGCGCTGCGAGCGTGACCTACCAATCATGGCGCAGCACAACACAGAAATACCTCCCGAGAGTCCCGACTTAAAACCAAAAATAAAATAAAAGGGAATTATTTTGGTTTTAACACAGAAGATGTGGATCAGACCACCAGATTTTGCAAGTCATGCAAGCGTGTTGTGTCAGGTAAGGGTGGAGACGTCAAATCTGATTAAAAAAAGTTAAAAAATAAAAAAACGGTTTTGAAGTTACATATTTAATTGGGCAAATCCAATAAAAAAAAAAAAAAGCTGACAATGTAGAATATTGTTTGTGATATAGTTATGGCAGTATTTAAAAAAAAATATTTTGTGATATCATTTTTTGGCAGTATCGCCCACCCCTACTGGTCACTAACTGGCGCTGACACGTGCATCCTCGCAGACCCCAGTCTCTTGAGCATGGAAGCAGTTGCATCCAAAATGGTGAATGCGTAAAGGTCTGTTTGGACTTACAGAGAGGTCGGGTCGCTGCTACACGTCCAAAAAGGTGAGCTGCACAAACATATTGTTAGATATGTCCTAAAGTAAGATTAAGCGTTACAGAGAGGTAAACCAGTTACTCGACAGCTTTTTATGGCTGTCTTAAAGCTTTTGCCATATTAAAAGCTATCTTCCATTAGCTGCCACATGCTTACACGTCAAGGTTGCACCACATCCACAGAATCACTTGTTCGAATCAGTTAAAGCCAGTTTTGGCTGCACATAGAAAATTACTGACGTCACGTGAAGCGGTGCCCCCTGGAATGGGCGGGGCCTCAGGTTTATATGAGTCGACACTTCCTTTGTTCCAGCATTCTTTTTTTCCAGCTTCATCCATAAGATGTTGTAGGTTCAAGTTCCAGTGCTGGTCTTGTACTAATTCTCTGCCGTATTAGAATAAATAGTTAAACTGTAGTTCTTATGTAGCGTTGTCCTTTAAAGGGTAAATTTTCTGAGCTCTCCCTCCCCTGGGGTAAAAGTACCAGAAGTGAGCCGAGGGTGGGGCGTCGGCGAAGCTATCTACCATTAGATGTGTTCGTGCACGGGCAGAACAGCTGTTGACTGCAGCCGTCTGTGATGCACATGTGCGATTTCACACCTTGCAGTTTCTGAAAAGTTCCAATTTGAGAGCCGGGTTCGAAAAGTTTCAAGTGTCAGCTAATCCAACGGCTGCTGCCGTGCAAACGAACGGCCAAACTGCAACAGAAGTTTCACTGAAAGACAGCTTTGTGTAAACGGCCCCATAAAGGAATACTTTTCAGAAGTGAGCTCACATGGAAAGGCTACGAGCAGTCAGCATCTTACCTGAAGTGGACAACTTTCTGACTGACAGAAGCCGCTCATGCCAGCGGTATTTCGTAAACCAACAACCGACAGACTCACATTAGACAGTTATTTCCATAGACGTTTGTGATCATTCATGCTGAAAACAGTGTTGCTCTACGATTTTATACCAGTAGTGATCCAAGGGACACTTGTTGCAAAAAGGGGACATTTTGAGCATAACATGTCAGAGTATATCTGATGGACAAGTAAGACAAAATCATGTTTGCTTGAACTGCTATGATTTTGTATTTCTTTTTTTTCTTCCCTTTTTTCCACCTCACTGCTTTTGCATCCAATAGTTTTTTTTCTGCCACATCGAGCTTCACTCATTTTGTTTGACAAAACATGTTTCACGTGGAACATTACTGGTAACAAACTGCATACATAAACAGCCTCCAGCAGAGCTAATCATACACTTTAATTCGGAACAATCATCTTACGCATCAGTCGTGTGGTGTAAAGGTTTCTCATACAGCATATGCGTAAACCACAATGAATCTCATTAGATTGAGGTTGTTTTAAGACAACAGCAGCCCTCTGGTCACAGACTAGCTGTTAGCTGACTCTTCATATGCGGGTGTAGATTCTCAGTCATCCAGGTCATCGTAAATTCAAAAAAGGAGAGCCACCTCTTCGGGACAGGACTCAGCTGTCCACCTACACCTCAAGGATAAGGAACACTCCTTTGAGGACCAAAATGTTCATATTTTGGACCGAGAAGAAAGATGGTTTGAGAGGGGGGTAAAAGAAGCCATCTATGTCAAAAAGGAGAAACCAACATTAAACAGAGGAGGAGGTCTCAGATTCCAGTTTTCAAAAACATATAATGGAGCTTTAGGCCTGATCCCCAGTCAGTTTCACTCCAATCAACATTCATGTGACCAGAGGGGCCCATCAGTGAATCAGACGAACAAGGACCCTAATGAGCCTCTATTGTTAGGAAAGTGAGAACAATTTGCAAGCAATCCAGCTTACATCACATCTCAGCTTTAAAAGCTCAACTCCACACTCTCTATTTCTGAATTGAGAAAGCTCCTCGGATGAGAAGCGAAACGTCTTCAGCTACAGAATAGAAGTCCAGTTGTTTTTGTTTTTTAACCTTTTTTGGACTCTTCATAAACTTTTCACTGATTGTCAAGAACTACCCTTAACCTTCCTGAAACCCTAAAAAAGAGAGAGAGGTAGAGAAGCCCTTGTAACTTTAGGCCATTTTGACCCGAAGGCCAGTGGAGGGTTAACCTATTAAGGACTCACCGAAGTTTTACATTTATTTAATAAAAAAAAGTGTTTTCAAACTAGATATAAAAGCAGTCAATTTTGCTAAAACTGATGTTGTCCGATGCTTCCTGTTTCCAATAAAGAGTGCCACTTTGTAGGCGTTCTCCTCCTTAACGCCGCAGCCTCTCTCCAACCTCCCTCTCAGTATTTATCAGCAACAAAGAGAGCTACAGACTCCCTCATCACCTTCTCTCATTGTTGTCAACTCTGCCGTTTCGGGTTTTTTCCCCCACACCCATAATTTAATTAGCGGTAATGGAGCACCGCACCGGACAGACTGAGGCCACATTTTGTAATCTGAACAGCACGACAGGAGCTTTTGCTTTTCCGTGCCTAATTCTCCCTTATACTTGGATTTGTAAAGCACTATTGTCACAATTATGATAATCAGTGAATACATACACAATATTTGCTCTATTGCAGAGGGTCTGCATCCTGTTTCTCTGCAGCTACATGCAGCTCTTTGCTCCCTCTGCAGCAACTCTTCATAATTTTACCCCCCGCCCCCCCAAAAAAACCCCAATGATTAATGTTTATATTTATATCCCTAGATTTAGCAGTTTAGTGAAGATATGGGAATGAAATATTTCTGACAGAATGAGACTAATATTACAAGGAGGACAACAAATTGATCAGTTTGAGCTCCTAATTTGTTAACTACGTCATTTCTCCAGTTTCCAGCCACACAGTGGCGTTTTTTCCTCCTAAATCTACAAAAATATCAACACTTTTTATACATTTAAGCAAGGTGTTGGGGGAGAAACACAGTGCAGTTTTGAACACTTGCGTATGATGTTGGAATACGGCATTCTACAGATAATAGCAAATCATTTAGATAAAACCGAAAATTAGAAGTAAAGTTCTGCCTTTGATAAAAACTTTAAAGTAACAACGTTTCTGCCTCAATAAGTCGCAATTACAGTAAATGTCCAGCAAATTGACCTAATGTTTTGTTCACTTTAATAATTTATAAGGTTGCAGGTTAGGCTTTGTTATTGCAAAACGGGATACTTCTATGATTAATTTTCCACAAACATAGAAAGGACTTGCAGAGCTCAGGGTTTAAAAGGTACCAAAGGAGCTAAAAACAAGATATATTTTTCCCTTTTCACAAGAATGTTTATTTTCCATTGTCCTAACACATACAATTGCCAATAAATGTCAGCAATTTCACAATGTAACAAATGATATATTTTTTTAATACAGCATGTTGTATTTACTTTATTTAACCACTCAGGGTATTGTGATATCTTTGTTTCAACCTTCAAGTACATTTTGCGGTTTCTGATGGAAATAAATTTTAAATAATAAAACCACCATCCCAGGAAATGTATCATATGATAATTAAAGTCAATAAATATTTAATCTGATCCATGGCAAATCAGTACTACTTCAGAGTTGTTCCATATTAAGCCTCGCTGATCGTGTTTTAGAATCAAGGGCTTCCTTAAAACATTATGTTGTAACATCCAGGGAAGTCATAAACCTTAGGAAAAGACTCATCGTAATGGTAATTCAGAAAAAGAAAAAATGAAGATTCTAAAATGGTTGTAGTTATGTTCTTGATGGTTATATTTTGCCCAAATGTCCATGTGTTTTTTTACCTAATATGTAAAAAAAAGTCAAATAAAAGTACTCAGCACAGCTGAAACATCCTATTAGAACATGGCAAAATCACAGCTAATTCATAAAAGCTCCTTCAGCGTGAAGACAGTCATGATTTTAGTTCTCACCAAATTGGGTTTTTCCCTGCTTGCACCCCTGAGATGCTCTCCTGGGTCCTCCACCATGCTCTACACATCAGGAGCACATTCCCATGACAATGCTTCCACGTATGCCCATGATCGCACCACAATCCGGGCCTTGCTTGGCACAGATCTCTCGGACGGCGTTAGAATGCACCAGAAGATCAGGCCACAATGGCATGACGCTGCCATGGGTATCATATATGTGCTACATTGTTTCTACGACCATGTCACAATCACGATTGCAGCCTAGGCCTAAGCCAGCACGACTAGTCCTGCTTCAAGTTATCAACAACTTGAAGCAGGAAACTCTGCCATGGGTGCCATGGCGCTCCCCCCTTTGCTCCACTCAGGACCCTGATATGATCTAGAAGTTCCAGCTCAACACCCTCTATGACTCTTCGTGACCTATCGCGGTCTAGCACATGTAATGAGGAACCCACTGTGTTCTTAATGCATGCCCGAAGTCAGGACCGTGCAAAGGCTAGCCACGATCCGGCAGCAGGGTCTTCATTCAGTGTCAAGGGGACCTTCGAAAATTTTAATTAGAGCACAAGGCTTGAAACATGTATTTGTCCTTCCACCAACCTCCAACTGCAGGCTTTGAAGATTATAAAAATATGCACCCAACAACATTTGTTTTGAAAAAAGTGATATGGAGAGGGAGCTAAGGGGGCCTAGTTTAGTCAATTAGAAGCTGTGAGTTTCCTTCATCTGTCCTTTATCCCCATGACGCGACTATCAATAGTCTTGTGCTTATGATGATCTAAAACATTTAGGTGCCTGGCCCTTCCCATGTGTCTGGAACACACAATATAATAGTAGACTTGTGTCAGCTCATAAGAAAGGGTGGAATGATTAACCAAATCACAAAAACACTCCAGGCTTAATGTCTGAAATATGTGCATTAATTTAAAGAGCTGAGCTAATGCTTTGAGCAGAGAGAATCAGAGATGAATCTGCAGGATTATCTGCATTGGAAAGTTGTATTATGACAAGTGTTTTGTAAGGCTTAAGTTTAGCGATTACAAGTGTTATTTTCTGCTGTAAGGCAGGGGTCGCTATGCTATTAGTCAAACTGTAGCTGCCAGAGTCACATAAGGATGGATATTTTTTCCTTGTTAGAAGCACATGATAAAAAAGAAGCTTGTTCTTTTTGAATGGTTTTTACACATTTTACAGACGATTTCTTCACATTACAGCGGAATAATCATCTGGATTGTAAAATGCTGCGACTGCTGGTTAGTTTTTGTGGTGACGAAGTGTCATGAACTGCTGTGGCACAAAATTATGTCAGTTATGGGGCCATTTAACCAAAGCAATGACTGCAAGTGTAGCCTTTTAAAAAACTGATAATTAAGTGTGCTTTTAGTACAACTGACAAGACATTTTACAGAAGAAAGATGTGCTGATTTAGTCTTACTAATCAATCAAAATGCTCAATAGTACAACTTTAATTTCCCCCTTAAATACACTGCATTTTACATTTTGTTTTATGTTAAATATAGATGGAGATCAATTCATAATGACCATGATTAAAAACCAGGAACATATCAGCAGCAATTTTAGGATTAATATCTTAACTGTGAACAACATGTCAACAGCCACAATCATACAACTCATTTGCTCAAGTATGATTCCTTGTAAAATGGATAAAAACAGCTCAGCTGGAGGCTCGTTAGTATCCCTACAACCACTTAATACCCTTTCTCCCTGGGCGATTCCACAGTAAAAGAAAGTCCAGTCCCTCTCCAGAATTTGGGTTTCAGAATCCAAACTGTATGTGGAAAGATGCCCATCTCACATTGTACTTGACTTCAACTTGTCTCCCCACAGGTAGTGGGTCAACATGGAAGTAGCGTCCTGTTGCTTTTTGGGCCTGGCTGGTTAAGCCCAGGAGCCAAGGGTCAACAGCATGCTCCCCTCTGGCTTCCAAAGGTGTTCCACTTTCTCTATTCCAAACTAAATAACCTGTTTTCTGTAGTCTTTATTGATATTACTGGATCCTTTTTTGTTTGACCCCCTCTTTTGAGACCAATTTGCCACGGGAGACCCACACTGGGGCTTTTGCCCCAGACAACACATATTCTAGTACCATGAGGGTACACCATCACTTCATTAGGGTGTCGAGTCTATAGAGACTAAGGTCTCGATTTATAGGTTCCAACTATCACCTATAGTCAGGAGATTTGGATCCTGACTAAAAGAACAAAATCATGGACGCAAGAAGCTGAGCTGATGTTCTTCCTTAGTGTGGCCAGGCTCAGCCTTAGAGATAGAGTGAGCAGCTCTGTCAACCAGGGGGAGATCAGTGGACATCCTCTGCTCCTCCTCTTCAAAAGGAGTCAAATGAGGCTTTTCAAGCATCTGATTGATCTGGAGGGATGTGCTTGAAGAACCAGAACCCGTTCGAGGAACTACATATCCCTCCTAGCCTGGGAACGCCTTGGGATTTTTAAGAGGAACTGGACAGCATGGATGGATGGATGGATGGATGGATGGATGGATGGATAAGGTTCCTTGCTTTGAGCTAGGACTATAAAAAAAATCTTTGAATAATGTCATGTTTTACCATAGTTCACGCAATATATAATTTGTGGTCGTGTGAATAAATGCATAAAAAGATTGTTTCCTTTCGGGACTGCATGAGTAACACAACAGGTTTTATTTTTACTGTGACACTGGGAGTTGTTTCTGAAAAGAAAAACACAGGTGCAACCAACATTCATGATGGCCTTATTCCAGTGAAGTGTTTGGACTGACAGCGAGCCAGCATGAATAACACCAAAGAACCAGAATTGGAGCACCTGAATGGACTGCAGCCATCATTATTAGTGTTATTATTATTCACACCTGTGCTTTTCCTACTGTGACATGGCAGAGCGTCTACTGTGGCAAAGGTTTCACAATACTTTGGCAGATAATCCCCTTTTTTGTGTAAAAACAATGTTTTCCAACTGTTATTTTTGGCATCAATCACGGGAGTGCAAATTAAGCAATTACATGTAAAGGTAATTTTGACAATCAGTAATAATCACTAAAATTGGATGAACAAAGAGTGGGGGGGGGAAGAAAAAACACTGTTGCCTAGTTAAATCAATTTATGTTTTAAAAACGCTGATGGAAGGGTGGAGAAAAGGGCACGAGCAGCATGAATCCATCAATCTCTCCTTGCTAGCTGGGAACGTGATGGGGTGTTTTTGTGGCAGTACACAGTGGGATCCTTGAACCAATTAAACATTATTTTAATGCCCCAGGACAGCTCGATATTTGAGTCCTCCCAGGGCAAGTGCTACTTTACAAATTTAAGAGAAACAAAGCTTTGAAATGTTCACAAATTTAGAATTAGTGAAAATAAAAGTGCACAATTGCTTAATTACCAGTTGAGTGGTTACCATCTGGGCAAAAATTACCCCTACGTAAACATTTGCATTTGAACAGTCAACATATAAATAGAGAATACATTTGTTCGTTTTGGAGTTACACCATAATTATCTTTTGTATGGTCAGGCAGAGCATTGCTTCATTGTGTTTATTCAATAGCTAATAATTCACGCATAAATCAAAAGGAAGGGAATCTGCGTTGCACTAAACAATATTCCTTTTATATAACATCATCTATCTTGCTCTGTTACTGTGCCACAGTGTTTAGTGTAAAACATGCAAAAACACAGAAAATGTGGGATGTTGTTGCTGTTAAGCCGTCTGCAGAGCTGCAATGTGTTGAAGACAGAGCGGCAGATTAATGAGGTGATACAGTACGTGTGTGTGAGAGGCAAACACTGAAGAGACACTCCGCAGCGGACCTACAGGAACAAAGAGATCACTGTCAAAAATCTCTGAATTTTGCAGACAGCAGGGCCCCCGTTTACACGGACCGATGACCTCGCCGCGTTGTAGAATATCAGCCAGGACCCGGATGCAGGTTCTTGGCGAGGTCTTCGGGGAGCATATTTGGAACACAGTGGGCTCCCCATTATATGTGAAAGAGCGTGATAGGTCATAATAAATCAATCAATCAATCAGCGTTTATTTATAGAGCCCTTTACAACGGCCAAACGGTGCACAAAGTGCTTCACAATACAAGAGTTAAAATCGATCAATAAAAACAATACAAAAATGCCAAAGTGCCACTTGGTATTAAAAGCCTGCCTGAATAAAGGCTCTTAAGATTAGATTTAAAAAGGGCCAGATCAGTGATAGAACGCAAGTCCTGATTTCGTTGGTTCCACAGTCCCAATGTTTGTATTTAGGCTTAGGGACGAACAGTGGAGATGTATAAGTTGATCTTAAGGTCCTTTCATACTCACGGAAAGCTACTAGATGAGCTAAATAAGGTGAGGCAAGACCGTTAAGAGCTTTAAAAGTGAACAATAAAAGTTTAAAATCAATTCTAACACAGACTGGAAGCCAGTGGAGAGAAAATAAAGGGCTTTTGAGCATGCACAGAATGTACGTAGCAAGGTCGTGGTGATTTGTCATGGTGGTGGTAGTATATCAAGGTCCTGGGTGGAGCATGGTGGCAGCAGTGGCAGCAGTGGCAGCGCGGTCCTCATGCACTGGCACGGTTTGCTTGTTGAGAATTTGGACCAGGACTGGCCACACTGGCTTCACACCTTGGCTACAGCACTGATCCCAGCAAGGTCACGGAAACCCCCGGTGAAGGCGTGACACCAGCGGACGCAGCGTCATGCTAGCGTCGGCATAATTTCGTAGCGAGTTCCTGCATCCTGGCACGGTCTGGGAGAGTCGTGCCTGAGCAGGCAATATAGAGTGTAGTGAGGGCACAGGAGAGCATTTCGGGGACGTAGAAAAAAACAATTCGGCGAGCAATTAAGAGTGCAGCAGTGATGCGATTGCCGTCACACTAGAGGTTTTCCGAATTTGCCGTAATCCAGCCAAGTTCTAAGAGTTTGTGCAGGACGTAGAGAGCACAGTAGCGCTCTTCAAATATGTCAGTAATTATTCTGTTTGTTTTTTTTCTGAGAATATTCGCCAACCCCCCACTCCTGTCCACCTATTAAACACCGCTCCAAACATAAGCGCAACTCGCAGCAGCTCATGCTTCTCTCAACGAGTCTTTATTTCATTCTTTGCTCAGGCTGGGCGAGTTAATAACCACAACTGTCAGCGTAACAACAAACTGTTTAAAGGGAGAAAAAGCGAGTCTTAATGAGCACCGATTTCAGCTGCTGCCTTATGATTTAGGACCATTTCGCCGTTTCATGCTTTTACTTAAAAGATGACCACGTCCACACGGTTGGGACTTGTGGGGAATAAAGTTTACTCAGTCCAAGTCCCGCAGCTGAAAACCCCTCTGATAAAACCTAGCCTTCAGGTACAAAGATGTGTGCTCCTGCTAATCCTGCTGGCTGAGGATTAGCATATCATATATTAGCATATACTCCTTCGTCGGTCCAACGGATCAACTTGGAGGAGGATACTTGTTACAGTACGGCTGAGCTCAACCCATGACCATAGTTTCCACTTTATATTCCTGTAAAAATAACCTATAATGGCAAAAACAGATGCTGTGACGCTCCGAGTTGGTTTTCTTTTCTTTTTTGGGAGAGGCTGCATTAATTCTTCAAATCTGACCACTTTACCGGGACTTCAAATTTTCCAAAATCACCGCCCATTCCTTGTAATGGGTTTATAGTCCCGTGTAAAAGGGGGTTTAAGGAGCTGGAGCATCTTTTCTTTTCAAGCAAATGAAGAAACGAAGAGAGACAAAACAGAGGCAGTAACATTTCTTGAAAGGTTTTTAGCTTTTCCGTAGCATATTTCTCACATTTTGCTAGACGAAATGGGATCCAGATGATGCCTCTAATTCAGGAACATATAAAAAAAATCTTGACAGTCAGGCAGCATTTGTTTGCTTCTTTGTACAGATTTAAAGCTACAGCGTAATGAGGCAGCCTCTTATTGCAAGAGCTCTATTTAAAACAGAAAGAAACTCCTAAATAAGGGGAAAACATCAAGCTCATCCTCGGCTGTATAAATCGACAATAACGCACAAAAAGACAGGATGCAGGAGGGATTTATGATACTGATATCTCACCAGTATTGCACATATTGTCACGATTCTTCAGGATAAACTTAGACAACAATAAAATGTGCATAACCATTCTCTGGTTGCACACATTATTGTCATCTGATAGCAGACAATATCAGCCTGCTTGCTTACATAGATCACTTTTCAAATACTAAAACCTTCAGAGAGAGAGGAAAAAAAGGTTCAAAGCAAACATCGTGTCACAGATAACTCCGGGGTTATGAACACCCCCTTCTTAGAAAATCATCACGGCAGTTTCTGAGTGCTCTGTGTCGACTGCAAATGTTGCTCTTAGCCAAAAACTGAAAAGGTTAGGTGGGCTGAAATCCACGTAGACGGCTCGAGACTGCTGCTGCTTCAGGACTTCTACCCTGACCTTCAGTGAATTAGCCAACGCTCTGCCTCCCGGCTGAGTGTACCTAATTTTACCAAATGCTGATCTCTGACTGCTGATCACAAATCTGTAAGTGCAGCCTGAGGGGACAATAGAATACGGCTCGTGCTCATGGCAACAGCAAACTGCGTCCTGACCGAGAGACGGGAGGTCTTCGGCTGCACGGAGCGCGTCATCCTTACCTCGAGGGTTATTGAGCGCGGCTTCAGTGGCCTTCCTGCCCTCTCCACAGTGGCTCTGGTCAAAAGGGAGGCACTGCTCTCCCGTCCCGGCCACCACCTCGAGGTTGCGCGCCGGATCTTTCGGCTGGACGAGGTTTCGGACGCGGTAAACTCTGCGGCTGCTCGTGTCGGAGACGTAGAGGACCTCGCCCACCGGGTCCATGGCCAGGTAGTACTTATGAGCAGGGCTGGTGCTAGGAAGGAAAAGGAAGTTAAGTGCAATGAAACACAAGCGGGTCAGATGATTTATTTTCCCTGTCAGCGTAAAAGCAAAGTTTGACGTGATACGAACGAAGAACAGCTCAGTTTCGTAATCTACAGTCTCTTTCAAGACTGCACAACAGTATTAGTTGAAGGAAAGATGTTTCGAGACAATCAGGTCATCTCGGTGAATAGCATTAGTATGAGACGCTGCCTGCGCCGAAGCTACAAGATTAATGTCTTCTCATTTACATAGTGGAGCGAGGACGACCACAGTCTCTGCAGCTGAATCACAGCTCTGCACATTACCCTGCTTTTTGAAATGATGTATGTTGGGGGGGGAAATTCTTGAAATGCTTCCAAAAGTATCACACGAATGGATCAGTAATTAATATTTCTCTGTTATATAACAAGCATCCCACTCTAACAATGGGAAGCTGAGGTGATAGAACATTTGAACTACAAGCTAAAGAGATGATGATCTTTTGCTGCTGGCAATGAAAGAAAAAAAATGGAAATGTCTGCAAAAATTTAAAGGAGAAGTAACCCTATCCAAAAGGAAAGCTAGATCTAAGGTTTTTTTTAAATGTTCTACAGCTTTCTAAGTTACTGAATACAAGAATTATCTTTAAACCTCTTTATCATTTTTATTATGCAAGTGATAAGATGTTATCAACATAAAGTAATAATTCCTGCTTACAATACAATTTTCAATGGGACTCAAAATGATTTTTTTTAAAAAAAAAGTCAGATTTTTGTGACAAAATGCAAAAGTAGGTACAACTCAGTCAACTTCAGATATTTTAAGCCAAAATTTGGCGTAGTGGTGGCTGAGAGAGATCCCCGCCATCTATTCTGCGCAGTAACAGATTGCACAATATTGTTGTTTCAATGTGGAGTCAACTCTGGTTGCCTGTTAGCAAAATATTTCATGAACCATGGCACAAGTTTTGTTGAAACTTTCAGGAAATATTTATTTAATGTACATGTACAACTGATTGACATTTAAAGCCAACCCAAAAGAAGATGGCTGCCACAGCCAAATTAAAGATATTGTGCTAAAATCTGGCGTGGTACTAAACGTTGGAGTTTAATGCAGTTTGGCTCACTGCTTCCCTTCCTTGTCGGTTTTATTTATTCGTTGCCTCAACTCCGAGTTCAAGTTGACATTAAGATTCACAGCAGACCACCTCATAATGGACAAATGTTTTCTCATCCTGTGTTTTTCAGATGCACGTTTTGGATCTTTATCCTGCTCGAGGGACCGTGACCTGCAGAGCTCCCTGACATCGAGCACTACGTTTTTATGCCAAAATGGCTTCATTATCTGATTTTATTCTACTCTGTTCTGATCCCAGATAGCCTGTGCCAGTCAAAGCCAAGCAGGAGAACAACGGAGTTGCCTGCATGTGTCACAGCTGAGACAGTGAGAAAGCTTAATTTGTCTCTTTTATACCTTACTTTATATTTTCTCAGCACTGTCTTATGCTTACATGCGTTCTATTAAACGCTGCAGTTTCTCACCGCAGGAGTCTGTTGTTTCTTGTCTCCATTTGAATTATCCTCTTGGTCAATATTCCTCTTTTCACCACATTTAACCAGCTGTAATCCACAGACTCTGATGATTATTCAAGACAGTAGTGTTGTAAAATACATTTGGATCCACTTACACTTATTTTAGGTTGGAATTTGCCCAGACTAAAACAAAGTTAGCCTTTGTTAGGTTTGATGAAATGGTTGGTTTTATTGTTCATACTCATGTTTTTCATTGTGAGCTAACTATATATAGATATATCTATCTCTCTCTATATATAGATATGGATGTATTTATTTTACATTGACACAACTCAGATACGGTGATATCTCGACTAAGCGGCTTCTCATTTCTCTTTTATTTTGTTGACAGGCATCCCAAACTTGCACCGGGGTCGTTAAGAACCTTTACTCAAGGGCGGCATTTATTTAAAACATACAGGTTCTGGCCTTTGATTGTTTCTGGTATTTTTGATTTGTTTCATTTATGGTCATTTCTGATCCTGTGAACAGATGGCATTTGCATTGCGCTTTTATTTTTTCCTTAATGCTAAACAATTTTTCTTTTTTTCTTTATTTTTTTGTTTCAGTTACAACTGCCCGAAAAAAATCACTGAACATAAATTTTAAATATGAGGGGGAAAAAGTGATAAACAATAAACTTGATAAGTTGTTAATTCATTGAAAACAAGTAATATGAGAGTTTAATGTTAGGACAGAAGGAAAGCAGCAAAAGCAGTGTATTGTAAAAAGATTTTTTTTTTTTTTTACAAACAGTGGTTAAAGGAGTTCAAAACATGAAGCCGTTACTTCAGCTGGTAACAGATTTCGTAGCCGACTCGGGCTCCAGCTGCAAAACAGCTTTACAGAAAACTAACTTTACAGAAGCAGCTGATCCACTGCTAATCACTGCTCGGCTCCCTCATGCTGATTTTGTTAGCTTTAGGCACATTAACGTATTAACTTAACGTCTTCCAGTTTAGTCTTCAATCACTTTCTTACAGCGACTCCATTCAAATCAGTTCAGTTCATTTACACAACACCAGGTCACAACAAGTCATCCCAGGGCACTATACAAAAACATGCCCACGCATTATGAAAAGCCAATAAGTCGAAGTTATCTTTCTAGGGAAGCCATCAGATTGCATTTAATCCTAACTTGGTCACAATCTCCTAGGTCAAAGGTTAAACTCCCGCTACACCGGGCTCAGGAAGCAGGGACAATGATGCTTTCAAGTGCTCTGGACAACATGGCTTCTCTGCTGTGGCTCTGTCATCGTTAACTTTTACTGAGCTGAAATACAGCTGGGCGTGATTTATTAATACTAAGTGGGTCTTAAAAATAGGCGTGATCTCAAGCAATAATGACGATGATATCTCACGATCTCACGTGATCAGTTAGCTCTGAGTATGTGCTGTGAATGACAGCTACTGTCACACTCAGTTTTAGCTCAATATCTCTAAAACTCACTAAAGTATAGCCAATATTGCGTTTGGCAGCCATCTTGAATCGGGTTCACTCCAGAAGTCTTTTATATTTTTCCTGCTCTTTTATATTTCTGATTTGATTTCGACTCACCTAAGCTCTTTTCCCTCCTTCCTTCCTTCTTTATTTATTCTCCTTTTTCCAGCGTTGTCCTGTTGCCACTCTGAACTTTTGTTCTGCCCGGTATCAGCCCCTTCAACCAATTCCAGCAATCATTCAACTATTTCTGGCTACAACTTGAACTGATCAAAATCAACTTGCGCTGGCAGTTCAGCCATTAAATACATGTCGGCACAGTTTGGGCTTCGTACGCGGCTTTCAGCCACATCATTCAGCAGTAAGCAATCCCACTGCATTCTCGCAGGAAATGCAGTTTCTCGAGTTAGCTGCAGATGTGCCTCCGATAAGTTTCATTAAAATCCGTCCAGCGGCGAGCGAGCGGTGGAGGCGTTTACACTTGACACTTACGTCGGTGCAGTATACTTCCGTGAGTTTTGAACCATTTGATTATCTTTGTGATCTCATAGAGGGATCATATAAATGCTGATACAGGCGAACCAGCTCCGCTAGAGCAGTGAAATCGTCCATTTTGAATGGAGCGCGGTCCACGGGAAGTTAGAAAAACTGGGAGGTGCACGACGATACACCTTATAGTCCGGTGCGCTTCATGTATGACGTAAATTTGAAAATGGACCGTTCACTGGCAGTGCGTCCTATAGTGCGGAAAATACAGTACTTGCGGAGGTGTTTTGGCTCGTATCTGAACCGAACCTCAGTAAAGTTCGTTCAGGAGCTTGCTGTTCCTTGAGTGATCTACGCCGACAGAGCAACGGCGTTCCGACAGGTGGAGCTACGTCCACCTGTCGGAACGTGAATGCACCTTCTATTGCATTTTAAACCGAAAGATTTGAAAAGGATCTTTGTAATATACGCAAGCCCTTTTTGTCTTTAATTGAAAAATGCATGCGGATGCGACGGCGCGCCTTCGATTTGCCTTTTGAGCAACGACTGCTTCCACTGTAAGGCTGTACGGCGACATCCATCCACGCGTCAGGCACAGATCAAGAACCATATGTGTATCTGTACTGCAGACTGGCTAGGTGAGAGAAAAATAAATTAAAGCTTAATCCATGCATGTATAATTTTTTTTTATTTTTTTTTTTTACCATAAGCTGCATTCTCACACAATTTCATTTGGATGTGACACCTCCAACACCACTGGTGCATTCTGATGATGTGCTGTATTTCATCAGTCATATTTTATGCATGCATGCGTCCCAGTGTTTCTGCTGTTTCTCACTTTATATGATGTATATTTTATTTGATGTCTTGAAGCGTTATTTTCACAATCCTTCACTGGAGCATTTGCCACAATAAAACAGACAAAACAGTGACAGGGAAAACAAAAAAAAAAAAAAAAAAAAAAAAAAGGGAAGAGCAATAACACAGAGTGGGAATAACCTGAAGAAAAAGGACCAAATATAAACCCAGACAAGTGATATAACTAAATCTGGGCAGAGCCGAATGAAAAATGAGAACTCGCATAGATTTTTTTGTTCCACTTTTTATTGTTATTTTAAAGCTTATTGAGCAGAGAACTTAAATATACAATGTGTTGTTCACAGCATTAAATTAAAGACCTCGCATGTCAAGTATTGAACAGATCGTGTGATCTGTTAGCACCGAAGCATGTGTTGGAGATGACTCTCAGCTACTACCACGCCAGAATTTATCTCAATGTGTGTAAATTGGCTGAGTTATAGCCATTTTTGTATTTTCTAAGGTCAAATAGCTGTGGCGGCTATCTTGAATCGAGCAGACTCCGAACATTAGTCAGTTGTAGATGTGTGTTGAGTGTTTACCCTCTGAGAGTTTTGTTAAAATCTGAACAGTAGCTCATGAGATATTCCGCTAACAGACACGCAGGGTTGACTCCAAAGGTTTAAACAAAGATCAAGCACAATTTGTCAGCTCTCACGCTATGAGTTGGGGAGGACTCTCAACTATTATAGCACCAACTTATATGTCAGTATCTGGGAAATTCACAGAGTTATAGCCATTTTTTCTGTTTTCTAAGGTCATTTAGCTGTGGTGTCCATCTTGAATCGAGATGACTCCTAACGTCAATCAGCTGTAGATGTCCATCCAATAATTACTTACTGAGACTTTCATCTAAATCTGTCCCCCGGCTCATGATATAATTTGCTAACAAACACACACAGAAAGCAGTAGGTACATAATCACCTTCTTTTCATGGCAGCGGGTGATAATAATAATAGCAACAATACGCTGTTTCTGATAAAAACGTCTTTTGTTGTCAGTGTGAGCTTCGTGCTTCTTTTGGCAAACATTGATTTGATTCCCCTTTAAATTGCCTGTGAGGTGCACTGTACTCCTGCAAAATCAATGCCGGCGCCGTCAGCGTAAAGCTGCAGACGGAGGACTTGACTCACCTATGTGCGAAGACTCCAGTTCATTAAGCACAAAGCCTTTGATATCAGGAGGCTATTGTGTTTTTCTATTGAGACCTCAACACAATGACCGCACACACACACACACACACACACACACACACACACACACACACAATGTGAAAGGGAATTTAAATTTTGCACTTTAAACACTGTGGCTAACTGGGTTCAAAGCAATTACTTAGTACTGTGAAATCCAATGTCAGCCTGGTCTGGTCAAAGGCTTCCTGCTAATTAAACGCAAAGACATCCTGTTGAAGTGCTCCTTTTTTTTTTTTTTTTTTTCCTCCCGTGGCTATTCAATAAAAAATGTCTTTCATGTGAAACTTAAAATATCAAGAAAAAAATATTGTTCGGCTTCTATTTTCCCCATGTTTAAATTGAACCTCAGACCTTTTGTGTTCCGGCTAATAGGTTCCTGAGAATTTCTGTTGATTCCATTCAACCTTTACAATCTGAACGCCATTTCTTGCCCTTTTTTATATTTCTCCACTAAATAAAAAATGCTTCCAGAGCCACAAAATCCACTTGGAAACTGAAATAAACTCAACTCGAAGTAATCTAACAAAATAAAATAAACAAAACAAAACTACAGTTTGTCACATTATGGTATAAAAAAAAAAAGATAAATTTGGACATTTAATAGCATTTTTACACTTTCAGACAAAAGAAAAGACCAAATGTAAGAGGAAATAATAAAATTCGATAAAAGTTTCAACGCGAAACAATGCCGACCTATTTGAGTTCTTTCTATAGCCTCAATTCAGACAAAGTTGTGACGTTGTGTAAAATGTAAAGAACAGAATGAAATGATTTGTGAATTTCATAAACCGATATCTAATTCACAATGGAGCATAGTAAATATACCAAATGTTAGAACTAAGAAACTGTACCACTTTCAAGAAAAAAATAAGGTAATTTTGGATTTTAAATCTCCAACACATTTCAAAAGAAGTTGTTCCAGGTCCATGTTTCTCCTCGTCTTTTACCAACAATCTGCAAACATCCAGGAGCTGAGGAGAGCAGCTGCTGGAGGTTTTAGAGGAATGCTGACCCATTCTTGTCTGATGGAGGATTCTAGCTGTTCAACATTCCTGACTTTACTTTGCTGGATGTTTTGATTCATGATGCATTAAATGTCTTCAGCTGATGAGAGGCCTGGACTGGAGGCAGGTCAGTTCAGCTCCTGGACTCCTCTACTAAAAAGCCCTGCTGCTGTAAGGCAGTCTGTAGTTTAACATTGTCTTGCTGTAATATGCAAAGCCTTCCCTGAAAAAGATGTTGACATTTATTCTTTTTTTGCAAAAGTTACCAGGGGGGAACCAAATATTTCAGCCGTCTGAAATAATCGGTTCCCCCTCTAAAAAATGGGAAAAAAATAATTTACCAACAAGTCCTTAACTGTGTTTATTCCTCTCATCATGGACAACAAGTCCTGTGAATTTGGAGGCATTTGTTCTTTTTTTGCAAAAGTTACCAGGGGGGAACCAAATATTTCAGCCGTATGAAATAATCGGTTCCCCCTCTTTACCGAAAACTCCTTACCTGTGTTTATTCCTCTGTATTATGGTATTATTAGCACATTTAATTTTTAAAAGAATTATGTTTTTTTTGTTTTTTTAATGAGAAATATTTGCCCCTCTAAACAATTCTGTTAATAGATAAGCCATTATTTACGGAGACGCAGGGGGAACCGTATCTGATGGGGGAACGCGGCTCGACGTAACAGCAGCAACTCGAGCACATTACTGCCCCCTACATGTCAAGAGGACAAATAACACCTTTTCTGTTCAAATTGCCAACCCGCCACAGTGGCGTGAGTGTTGATCAAATTCACCCGCCACTTCAAATATTTACCCGCATTTGGCGGGTGCTAATTTCCACCCCTGGTTTCAACATTAGTTTACTATGTTCACTTCTGAATAAAAGATGGGTTTATGAGATTTGGAAATCATTGCATTCTGTTTTCATTTATATTTACTAACTTACTTATTTTCTCTTAAGAAAAGCAGAAACCTTCATTTACTTCAATCTTTATCAGTTTCATCTAAGGACAAGCATGTAGCTTTTATTAGCATCCATATTTTTCTTTAATATCTTATTTTTATGAGTCATAACATAGTATTATGTAAATAGTTATGCAGAGCTGCACTTTGTTTTCTTCCCCTCAGTAACTCAAACATGTTAAATGTTTTGTTTTCTGATGGATTTCAGACAAAGATCACGCTGCGTGACTGGATGCTGGATCAGCGAAGTGGCTAACGGGCTAACACACACTGATCAGCACGTGTGGCTCCTTGGGTTTTAGCATCATTTTGTCACAGATGGTTTGTTCACATGCCGTCTAAAACTGGACACGAAAATGAAATCAATTCTACTTGCTGTGAAAATAAAGTGTGAATGCTGAAATTTGTTGAAAAAAAAAAATAAATAATCGAAACTGAACTGTTCAGCTTGACACAATCGGAAGAAAAGCTAAAACTAGCGAAACAGAAGCTAAAAACGAAAAATCGCATGGCAAAAAAAAAAGCTCAAATTTGCAAAACAGGAGCTAAAAAACAAAATTAACGAAGGTAGATAAAAGCTAAAATGAGCAACACAAGCTGTTAAAAATTCTAATTAGTGAAACAACAGCTGAAACCTATAACTGGGTAGTTTTCAAAGAGCAGAAGAATTTGAGGTTCTCCATTTTTTTCATTAAAAAAGGTAAATATTATTTTATTTTTTTTAGAAGCTACAAAAACCAAAAGTCATAGCTGCGAGCTCCTGAATGAGCTGAAAAGTTTAAATTATGAATGGTTGAAAGTAGCTGAAAGAAGAGACGATAAACAGGAAAACGATGTCTGCATGCTGAATCAGCCAGCTTCTCTTAGTATAGTTTTAAATATAAACATTTAGTATCCCCCGTGTTATTTTTAGTCATAGCTACAAAGAGACCCAGGAGCCACATGTGGCCCCGGAGCCGTGGATTGCAGACCCTGTTGTTTATTTGGACAGCTTTACCCCTGCAAACCCTTCCTGTTCAAAGACAAAACTTCCTTTTCATGGTGGCCTCCACCTTTTCCCTGAGAAAGCCTCAGCACCACGGACAGAGGCGCTGTCAGTCATCTACTCCATTAAGTGCATAACTGTTTACAGAGTTCAGCCCTGAACTGCACATACATAATTTAAACTCCATCCTCTGAGACTTGTTCACCGGGTTGCAGAGTGTGCCACTGCTCAGCACAGCGTATGATGTCGGTTCGGGGGCCTCTTGAAGCTGGCAGACGCGCCGCGCGCACGCTGCTGACAAATCACTTCGGCGGACGCCTTCCTCAATTAGATCCTCGCATTTCTGAACTCGTTCATCCGTCCAGCGGAAGGGAAAAAAATAAAAACGAACGACAACAAGTCGCATGTGGTCCCACTCCGGCTCGGCTGGTTAAAGTGACAAAACAACGATCGGCGCCGACGGACAGACTGATCCGCTGCAGCCATTTTCGACCGAATCAGCCGTTAAAGCTCTCGGCGAACGTGGCTGAGGGACTTACTCGACAATTAGCTTCACTCCTCGATCAAACTCATGAAGGGAGAAGAATGCACAGCAACTTTACCACTTCCCGTTTTGTTTCTCTTCAGAGAGCACCTTGTTTTGAAGGCCCCCCCCCCACCCCCACCCCC
>NC_051438.1:9567846-9625457 GCF_001649575.2 Kryptolebias marmoratus
AAAAAAAAAAAAAAAAACGAAGCGGAAGCAGGAACTAAAAGAGAAACCTCCAGGGAAAGGAAGAAAGAGAATCCAAAGTGCCTTGAGAAGAATCCAGTTCATACAGCGAAAAACCAGTGATTCCACACTTTCTGTTCTCTTGTACCGCAACGCAATTACCTGACTTAAACCTCCACGCACAAACTTCTGAACGCGTCACCTGAATTTAGCTCAGGCTGGATCAACATTTGACTCATAATTTTATGGATATAATCAGAAAAAGACTTTAGACTAAGATCATCTTCTTCTAGAGTTAAAAATAACCTTAAGAGAAATGTCCCGAGATGTCACGCTTATGGTGTGTGTTTGTGATTGACTTTCAGCTACCAGCACATTAAATTTCAGCTCAACATCTGTAAAACTGACTGGGTTACAACCACTTTTTGTTACTCTTCAGCTTGGTTGGCTGTGGCAGCCAATTTAAATCAGGCCGACTCCAAAAGTTAATCAGTTGTAGACGTGCATCCAACGATTAATTTCTGCAAGTTTCATTAAAATGTGTCCAATTGTTCATGAGATATTATGCTAACAGACCCCTCCACACACACACACACAAATAAACCAGGGCACAAAAGACGAAGGTGCACAATAACAACAGATTTATGAACGCATTAAAACAGACATATTCACACACTTAATCAAAACACTGTTAATGCAAAATACGCAGTAAAAACTTTTTATATTCGCCTTTTTAAAATATTTACAGTGGAGCCTTTCTTTCAGAGCCAAAAGCAGCGTACTCCATTTTATTGGATCAAGAATAATAAAAGCCTTTTGCGCTGATTTAGAAAACATACGAAGCGTGACTAAGTTACCACGGTCTGACCGACTGGTGTTTAAAAGGTTAATATGTTGCGAGGCCATTTAATGCTTTATATACAAATAATAAAATTTTAAAATCTGCTTTTATTAGGAAGCCAGCGCAGGGATCTTAAAACAGGAATAGTATGTTAAAATTTCCTAATACCTGTGAGAATACGAACAGCACAGTTAGTTTTATTAACTATTTGGCGATATGGTTGATGTGACTTTTAAAATTCAGATCGTCTAATAATATATGTCTTACAGGAGGATTTAGATTCCTGATGCAGAGAGCTGAGAAAAGAACTGAAGACTTAAGCTTACATTATATGAAAAAGTTCCAATTCAAAGTTCAACGGCAAGTTCTTAATTCCCCGGGATGAAAAGCACTCATACAGCTATAAAACATATGCTCAAATCTTTAAATGTAATGTTCCACTCAAAGACTATAAGCAATTAATATCTTACCTGTTGTAGATAGCGCTTTGAACAACTTGAGTTTGGAGAAACAAACTTTAATTCTGATTGGACTGATGAGCTGACAGTTAATTGAGACCAGAGCTTTCCACTGCCATTATTATTACATTACACGGTTATTGTGGCAGAAATATGATGACATTCCTAATGGAAGAGTCCCAAGCTGCACTAAAAGTGCTACAACTAGCTGCTGCTGCTGCTAGCACTACTTGTGTTTGACAATAACCATGCAATTCTATGTGAAGAGCCATGTAACGCAAAATAAAATAAATTACAAATCAGCCTTCAAATGAACCCTTAATGAAAGTTTGGAGATCAGAATTGTTTTTAGATGACAGCAAACCAGTTTGGTTTTAACCTTGCCAGGACCAGTCATTAGCTCGTCACTTTAAGATATTAATTGTTCATAACGGTTCCGCGGAAATATCTGTACTATCGCTTTAAATGCACATTCCAACTGAACATCTGTTTTGCCAAATCCACCATTTCTTCGATCAGAATTAAACAATCTGTTTGAGTTTCTTTTAAGCTTTTTAATTTTTAGTTGGTTTTTTTTGCAGGAAACATCTGTTCCGAGTGCTTCACGGAACTTTATTTCTCGCACTCTAAGCTGTCTGTTTCAGCCATTTTGAAGCGCCTCCACAGTCGATGCCTTACTCTCTTGCTGCCGTATCATTTTCAGTCAGACGTTAAAGAGCTAACTGTTCAACTTCCTCCGCCTGCGTGCCGTAGCCGCTGCAGATAAATCAATTTGCAGGTTGCTTAAACGAAGAGTAATTTGGATTTTCTCGACTTACTTAAGCGGCATCTCAGTCTTTTCTATTTATCTCCTGGCAACTGCTGGTGGTGGATGTTGAGAATCAATGTCTTAAGCTTTCGAGAAGGGAAATTATACTCCAGTTTGCATGTTTATATTCCCGCAGACATGTGTGTGGACATATGCGCGCGCTGTCCCGCAAACAGCCAGTTCGGTTATCATATTTAAGTGGCCTGAAACTTTAGCAGGGTAGGCAATATCTTGAAAAAGACCTCCGTGTTTTGAAATGGGATCTTTCCAACACACAAACAGAGAGAAGCACACAAATGCACACAATTGGCTCGATAAAACCCATGATAGTGGTGCCCTTGCAGACGGAAACACACACACACGCACAGACAAAACCCAACACACACACAGACAAAACCCTATAACATCTGTCTAATCTTCTGTCAAACACGGTGCACGGAGCCCACACCACCATCAAGCTTGAGGCCAGGGATGATGGTGAAACCATTTCCCAACCTCGTGCTTTTATTTGGGCTCAGAAAGCGAGTGAACCGACGCACCCTCCAAACAGACTTTTAGTAATCCTCTAAAAAAAAAAAAAAAAAAAGAAATCCTTGACATTTTGGCTGATTTCCAGTGTACAAATTTAATACGGCCTGGTGGAATTTTAAATGAGGATTTGATAGATCTGACTGCAGAGGGGAGAATATGTGTGCAGACTCTGGCTGCGGTGTGTGGAGGATTTGTCAGGAAGTCAGGTCAATGCAATTTGCAGCAAACAAACCCAGTTAAAAAGCTGTGAGGCATTTTCCAACAAGTCCTGTTTTGTCTCCTGATACCGACTTCATTGTGTGTGTGTGTGTGTGTGTGTGTGTGTGTGTGTTTGTGCATTTCTATAAAGAAGTTGTTAATGAGGAGTTCTCACCTGTGTCGGGTGTCCCGGTTCCTGATAATATGCCATTAATGGGTGTTTGAAAAGAAGAGAAGAGAAGGTAACAATTATTTATGATGCTAACAAGAATTGTTCAAAATTTCATACAAATGAGTCAGTTTTCGTCTCATAAAACGGGATTAGGTTTGATTCACATGGCTGTATTGCGCCACATTAAATATTAACCTAAACAGGAAGCTTTTGGCATCCCATCCCCAGGAGGATGGGGAGAGGGGGGAAGTATCAAATAGAGACGCAGTGAAACCAGAAATATTAGTCAGAGGTACAATAATGATAGCAAATGAGAGAGTAAAGTTACATAAGGAGAACACTCCACAGGACAAATGACTGTGCAATCCCATCGAGATTCTACGCTTGAGAAAATACAGAAATAGAGAATGTAGTGCCTGCAGCGCAGTAGGCGATATCATCATAATCCACAGAAAAAAAAGTGTCTTTGTTTCACAGAAAAGCTTCTCTCACATCCTAAAGAGGTAGATTAGGGCCTGTGATGTGTGAACCTCACACGCTCTGCCTTTGCATAAAGACAAACTTCAGAGCAGTGCACCGAGATCAAACAGATCGCTGCTGCAGATGGTGCTGAGCACAGCTAGTGCAACATCAGCCCGGCTAATTGTAGTAGTGGAAAACGGCAAAAACAAAAACAACAACAAAAAAAGATCATCTGCTTCCAAATATCTCGTCGTGCAACGATGCAGAATCTTTCACCCGACGAGCTCCGGGCACTCACTTGAGTTCCAGTATGGTCCTGGTGTAGCCGTCGGGGTGGACCCTGCGGAGGAAGTTGAAGTCTCCAACGTAGAGAGATCCATCAGGGCCGCTGGCCAGCGCCACGGGGGCGAACAGCATCATGTCCCGCGCCGCGCCGCTGCAGCTCGAGCCGCAGGGCACGCTGCGATAGAAGCCGTTCCCCATGACGGTGCTGATGACAGGGGGCTGCTGGGACAGGAAGAGGTTTTCTCCATTCCCCTTATGAAGGATTCCTGGGAAACGAGAAGTGCGGTAAATCTTTAAAAGCCCACAGAACATGTTGTCTCAGCCAGTGATATGACATCCCTCTGTTTTCGCCAAAGTTTAGCTATTCTGGTTGTATTAAGTGATAGATTTTCCTTTTTGGGCTGTCTGAAATGCTCGTACTGGGTTTACATGACAGTGAAAGGTGAAGTCAGAAACGTGAAACCCTGAACGTGAAAAAATGGAAACGGAAACGGTGACCTGTGCCTCGTAAGCGTCAGGGAAAAAACGGAAAGCTTGTCGATGACTGTTTTCTGGGGTTGACGGTGGCCTGGAAGGGAACAAAATCCCCATTCTGCCAGCGCAACAAAACCAAAGACCACTTCATTGTACCCCTAGCATCTCCTGAGGCTTATATTGTAATATTAGTTTCTTAACCACCTTTCATGTTTTTATTGATTATGTAAGATTTAATTAGTGTCTGCCTATTTATTAGAAGCCAACTTTAGATATTCAAGCTACCAATACTTCATCTAAATTAGGTGTTTGTGTCATGAACTGGACTCAGTATCATTGTGCTACTTTATGGACACAACAAAACATTTATCACGCAAGTCAAAATATAGTTCCCATGTGAGGACAAGTATCTATCTATCTATCTATCTATCTATCTATCTATCTATCTATCTATCTACATTTAAAAATGTAAGAATTCATTTTTGTGCTTGTTAAAAGTGCAACAAACCCAACACGGGCCAACAGAGGAAGTGTACAGTATTCGTTGAGTGGCGTGGAGCGTTGTCCTCACCGCTCCGTATGTTGAGGGCGTGGTGTTTGTCCAGGGACCATCCTCCGAGGCTGGAGGGCACCAGCTCAAACCCATGCATCAGGGCGGTCCTCTTTTCCCAGTGGACGACGCCGGGACACGACTCGTACTCGTATCCCACCGACACTGAAAGGAAAACAGACACACAGACACACGGTAAGGCTTCGCTGACGGGAACTTTGTGCTACAGACTGATTGGCTTTGGAGTAACGAAGGGGGAAAAAACGACCACAGGAAGTGGTGTTTTTGTAAAAAAAAAAAAAAAAACCTTTCCCCACCCATTTCTTACAACTCTCCAAAGCGTATTGTACTGAGAGCAACAGATGAAAGAAGACCTCATCAGTGTGTGTTTTTCAGACAGATCAGTGAGAAGCTGAGGCGTAATCAGGAGGAGTCCATCTTCATGAAGGAGCCCTAGAATTAGCTGCTTGGCCTCTTCAGTCTAATGATACGCTGCGTAGCTTCTCACTACAACTAACAAATAACAGCCTCTTCCTTCCTTTCTTTCTTTTTTTTGTTGGCTTGGCAGGAGTCACCATGTCTTAGCAGTAATTTACCACTTGAAATGTGTTGCAAGGCACCAGGTGACAAAGCTGTAGGAGAACTCCAGACACGCTGACGCACAAAAGTCCAGTGCCATTCTTCGACGGGGGCGTCTAACCCTTTTTAACACGTGGGCCAAAACCCTGGAGCTGAAAGTACTTGCAGGCCACAAAAATGTGAATTTTTGATTAAAAAAGTCACACGAACATTTACCTTGAAAAGGAAAAACCCTCAGCTGCTCTGATTTTTCTGTCTTTATTGGTTTTTGTTTTGTTTGTTTTCTTGTGCTTGGAAGCGGACATTTTAATCTCAAAATGTAAAGCGAGTCACTTTTCTTCAAAAACAGTCACTGAAAAGCCGTCATGTGGTCTGCCTGTGGACGCCTGACAGGACAAATTTTGTTCCCTCACAGTTTGAGTCCCACCTGAGAGAGTTTTTGGCCCGTTCCAAAAGGGCGGTCAGAGTGTGCAGCTGGCAGTCATTAAAACCGATTCGTATGAGGTTAGGTTTGAAGGGACACTAGTAAGAGCGGTCCCTAATGGCGTCCAATTTCCCAACAATTTATTCAACAGAAGAAGGTTGCTTTATTTAGCCAAATTTTATGAATGGGTACCCAAAAGGCTACTTTTTGGTGACAGTCTGTAAAGGTTCTTGGTCCTTTTTTTTTAATCACGAAATTGAAATAAATAAATAAACACGGCTGTTTAAAGCTAGGGTTGCATAACATTGCACACTTAAATAAAAGTGTTTCATCTGATTTTCAGTTAAATTAAAATATCCCCCTTAAAATCAAAAAGTGTCCATCTGCATCAACTTCGAAAGCCAAAATGTTCTTATTCTTAAATCGCATTCGGGGCAGCGCAAAAATCACTGCGAGGGCTGTGAATGGCCCGCGGGTCGCACTTTGGACACCTCTGTTTTACAACATGTGACCGGACACAGATAACACACCGACAAAGGCTAAAAACACACACAAGCACAAACCCGTTGCCACGGACGGTGGGGGATCCTAAACTTACCAATACCACATCATTAAAACACAAGCAGATCTGACGGTTACATCTTACCGAGGCGTGACGCAGTCGTGTTCATTCACACTCGGCTCCGTGGATGAAAACTGCATCGTTTTACGGCATTTGTAGTTCCTGATCTCTATATGATTTCATTATGTTCTAAGAAGGACATCCGTACGCACGGACTGGGATGTGTCAGGCTGATAAGGACAGCGGGTGTCACGCGCTGACTTGGAAGCCGATTTGCGTTCGGATCACGAGCTGCAGCATGAATAAATATCTCCTGTCTGGTTGATAATGTTATCATCAGAAGTTCGCCCACTGCATGAACCTGTGTCCGTCGCTAGCAGTTTTGTAATAAATCACCAGAAAGCACGAACGTGGTTTTCCGCCTTATCGTTGCAGGACAAATCCTCCACATTCCCAAACTGTTTTGAAAAGTTTTAGCACTAAATGAGGAATAAGAGGGGCGGGAGGGGGGGACTCAAGTTAGTGGACTCGATCTAAATAAGTTCATTCAGCTTTTTAATGTTTTACTTGATTAAAAGAAGCTAATCAGCTGTACCAAATATTTCACAGGAATGTTCTGAGAATGAACATGAGAGTTCAGAAGTCTGGTGAATATAAAACCCTCCACTCATTTTTTAAAGAAGCAGTCAGGACATCAAAAGGTTTTTAAAAACCTAATTGACATTGCTCCTCAATATGAATAAAAAACAGATCCAAAGCTAGGAAGAAAAACTAGCTGGATAACTGAGTTGATCGTACTTATTTATGGCTGCTTTAATAAAACATCTAATCACTGATTGGATTCAGCAGGTGGAGCAGTTTCATCATCTGATTGTCTGCCTGTTAGCAAAATATCCACCAAACACATTTCATCAAAACCCTCAATGTAATAATTGGATTTAGATGTACAACTGATTAGGTTTTGGAGTTAACCCATTTCAAGATGGCCTCCACATCTCATTGACCTTAACCAACACAAAAATGACTAGATCACGGTCAATTAAACCAATAATGAGCTAAACTTTGGTGTGGCAGTAGCTGGGAGTCACCCCAAACACATACGTTAAGCACTAACTGATTGCACACGTCTTTGTTCAAAACTCTGGCGTTAACCGTTGAAGTCAATCCTGTCTGTCTGTTAGCAAAATATCTCATGAACCCGTGAGCGGATTTTAATGAAACTCTCAGAAGATAATTATTGGGTAAACAGCTACAAATGATTCAATTTCGGAGCCTACCCTTTTTAAGATGGCCGCCACATCTAATCGAAATTAGAAAACACAAAAGTGACTATAACTCAGTCAGTTTTGCAGATATTGAGCTGAGATTTGGTGTGAAAGTAGCTGAGTCATCTCCGACACAAACCCAGGGTGCTAACAGATTGGGCGAGATCTTTATTTAAACCTTTGGTGCGCAAAGTGGTGGGTGACATGCATTCCTTCAAGAAATGCTTGTTTCACATGCATTGATTTTTAAATTTAGTGAAGATGAAGAATGCCATCTAATGATCTTCTGAAGCAGACAAATTCTGGCATTTAGTGTGAGATCCCAATAACAATCAGGTCTGTGTGGTTGTGCTCAACAGTAAACCATCTGGCACGTCAGGTTAGCTGTCCAACATGCTGCTCTGAAGTCTCCGGTGGGTGTCCGACTGTCAAGCCCGTCAAACCATTTAAGTGACCCTTTATGTTTGACGGACGGAGGCCCTGTCATCCTGGAAGAGAAGAATCCCATCAGGACAGAGATGTTCCATCGTTTGCAGCGACTCTTCCCACAGAGCAGGGTTCTGCAGCTCGCGGCTCTTCAGTAGCTCCGCAGCAGCTCTTTGAACTTTGACCAAAAATAACATTGAAATAATTGTTCTTGATTTTCACAACATTACCAGAAAAGGGTAATTTCAGCAATTTTCCTGCCCAATTATTTTTTTTTTTTTTTTGGCAGATACTGTGTGTGAATGAAACTAATAACACAAAGACTGAAACATGCTGGTAGCTTGTTAGCCTGTTAGCCACTGTAGTGACCCAGCCACACAGTCTGATCTTTCTCTCTAATCTACATTTTTTCAATACTTTTAAGTCAAGCTGTCCAAAAAAAAAAAAAAGCAAATTCCAGTTTTGTAGACTCAGAGTCTTTAAAACAATGTGTTTGGAAATGTGTGACAAGATAAAACAATATAATTTAAGGTTGAGGTAAAAGAATGTCTTTAAAATATATATCTATTAAAGTATATCAATAAGACGTGCGACCTGTCCAGGGTGTCCCCCGCCTCTCGCACAGTGACGGCTGGAGACAGACACCAGCTCCCCGCGACCCGGGATGGAAAAGCGGGTAAAGAAAATGGATGCATATATCGATAAGTCACAATTAGATATCCACTTAAACTATTTGCTAAGTGTGCGGCATGGCGATGCAGTGGTTAGAGCTGTCGCCTCACAGCGAGAAGGGCGCAGGTTCGTCTCCTGGTCTTTCTGGGTGGAGCTTACATGTTTACCCCGTGGGTGTGTGGCTTCTCTGCGGGTACGTCAGCTTTCCGCTCACGGATCAAAACCGCGCATCTTAGGTTCACTGCCGAATGGAAAATTGTCCTCAGATGTGAGTGAATGGTTGTCTCTTGTTTTGTCTCTACATGTCCCTGCGATGAACCTGTCCAGGGTGTCCCCCCGTCTCTCGCACAGTGACGGCTAGAGACAGGCAACAGCTCCCGTGAGACCCGGAAAGGAAAAAGTGGGTCAAGGAAATTGGATGGATGGATATATGCTAAGTGGAATGTCTGATAATTTTTCCACAAATAAAAAGGACCCACATAGTAGCTCAATGTTTTAATTTGATCCAAGGTGGTACAGGCTTTAAAATATTTCCCCTCCTTTTTACACAGGTATTTGCTTTTGTTCTAATATGTAAAAACACCAACGACCTATTATAGATTTTTACCATTAAAATATAATAAACAATATATTTTTAATACATAATAAAGTTATCTTTATTTCAAGCTTCCAGTGCAGGCGTCCCCGCCCCCACAGCCCAGAAATGACCCCCCTTACAGTGACCTAGAAGTGGCCTGTGGACCACCAGTTGATGATCACAGTTTTAGCACATTTTGCTACTTTGGAGATATTTTATTTTAGTGAGCAAAGGCGCAGAAGTGGCTCTTTTGATTGGAAAGGTCGCAGATTCCTGCCACAGAGGAGCAGGCCAAAACAAAGCAGCCTACAATACAACATCCCCAAACTGTTCGGGGTTTTCCTTTTCCAGTTGTCACCATTACATCACCTTTGTAAAAAATAATAAGCTACTTGATCTCACATTCAGCTAAGGGATGGTTTAATATTTTATTGAGTTGATTTTAAGGAGCGCTGCAGAATGGAACTGTAGGTGCCTCAAACCGTTACCTTAATCACATTTTTTTTTTTCTTTAAAGATGATTTAAGTCTGCTTAAATGAAAGTAATGATACGCTTAAGAGCGCCCGAAGCTTGACACATCCGACACAAAAAGCTGCGAAGGAGCAGTTGTCGCTGTCAATCACTGTTGGCGCTGATCTCTCTTAACTTGCTTCACTGTAGAGCCACGAGTCTGTGTGAACTGATGGGAGCTTGAGGGGAAACCAGGCAGCCAAGTCAGCATAAAGACCAGCGGAGACGGTGGAATGCATAAGTGGAGCTGCTCCGATTATGCACGGGCCCGGGAGATTCTCTTACACCGAGAGAAACTCTCTGCAGACACACAGCGCCAACTTAAATCTCCACTCAGAGCGTGCAATCGATAAGGTGATTGGTGAGAGAAAAAATAATGGGTCCTCTGGAACACGGTGGATTTTTCAGGGAGAAAAAGAGAAACCTTATACTTCTAAGAGGGGGGGAGAAAAAAAAAAAAAAAAGTTCTCAGTCCAGGAAATATCTTTAAAGGTTGCTCAAAAGGTCCATTTGTTTCAATTTTGTGTGTCTCGAAGCTGAGCTCCGGTTGTTTCTGAAGGACAGAAACAGAACCGAAAGGCAAAAAGTAAGGCTTTTAGTGATGCTCAACTTAACAGGTTCTACAAAAAAAAAATAATAAAAAAAAGAAAAAGAAACACTTTCTTTACAATATAAATGAAAGACCTAGCATTCCTTAAAGGAACGCATACTGTCAAACCTTGAAAACAACATTATATGCAAGGTCACGCTACAATGCAATGTCTTATTGAATCTTTTAACGCTTGGAGAATGGGATGTGCTCTCAGCTACTACCACATCAAATTTTAGCTCAATGTCTGTAAAACGAACCGAGGATAGACATTTTTGTGTTGGTTAAGGCCTCTTAGCTGTGGCGGCCATCTTGACTCCAGAAGTTAATCAGTTTAGATGTACGTCCGAAACCTGTTCAGTGGAGATATTTTGCTAACAAACAAACAGGGTTGACTCCAACAGTTGATGTCAGGGTTTTTAAAGAAAGATGCCATGCAGTGTGTTGCCCTCTGTATGTTTTGGAGACAGTGATCAGCTACTACCACACTAAATCTGAACCCAACATCTGTAAAACTGACAGACGTTTTTGCGTTTGCTAAGAGCCGATCAGTTGTCGACGTCCGTCTAATTATCAGTTTCTGAACGCGCCATTAAAATCTGTTCAGTGATTTTTGAGATTTAGATCTCTCGGTACAAAGGCACGGACACAAACATCACCAGATGCCCTAAATTGTGACGCATTGTGCCCTTAAAAGTCACTTTGCATCATCCTTGAGGCGATCTCCTCCTTGTGAAAACTGAGCGGAAAACACATCGTCCTGTTTAAAATAAAATACAATCAAACTGACTCCATTTAAGCAACAAGACTTTTCGAGGACAAAACGGGCGAAGCAATCTCAAAGGGAAAGTCTCTGTGTTTTCGTAAAAAAAAAATAAAAAATAGCTCCACAACCTAATATCGTTGTAGCTATATTACAAGAAAGGAACCAGCACACGAAGACACACTCGCTCACAAACAATCCGCGTGCACACCGTAGTCCATAAACGCACATTCAATATCTCACAGGTGAAAGCTTTCATTCTCCGCTGCTGGAGCCTCGGGCGATGTGTTCACCCCAGCAAACAGAGCATGATCTCCTTCTCTCCCTCCTCTCTCTCCTGCTCCTTCTCCTTCTCAGGCAATCTGCGAGCACACGGGTGTGCGTGCGTGCACGTGCGGCGGTCGGCGTGCACGCGCTCGTGTCTGTGCGACTGAGATCCGGTGTGTCGCTGTGCCAACAGAGCACGAGGAAGTACATCAGGAGAAAACACGGGTTAGAGAGGAGGAAACAATGGAGGGCAGAGGAAAACAGGGGCGAGGCAACGCGGGAGATCAGACGGGAGGGAGGAAATAACAAAGCAAGGAGGGGAGGGGAGGGGAGTCCGGGACGGCGGCGGCGGCGGCGGGGCCGCGAGAGGTGGCGGGAGATACGGGAACAGGGTAAAGAGGGCGAAGTGGTTTAGCAAGGCAGGGGGGGAAAACTAATAATAATACGGAAAAGGAACGTTTGAGTTGTGAAAAGGTGAGAGATCGGCGAGAGGTGGGGCAGATGAAATGCAGCTCCGACAGATAAGAGGAGGAGAGGCTGGATCGGGAGGGGGAGGGCAGCCGTGGTGAGATGCAATCTCTGTAGAGAGACCCTACACTGGAGTGGTCAAAGCCGCCTCGAAACCTGATGTCAGTACTTATAGAAAGCTCTCTCCTGCAGCTGCAGATGTTTGTCTACAAGCCCCGCAGACATGCAGACACAGATAATGGAAATACAGCGCCTTAAATGTTAAAGCTTTACTGCGTCCCGCTGCTGTTTTGGAGAAAAAAAAAAAAAAAAAAGGAAAAAGTATGGATGAACAAATAAAACGGGAAACGATCTTTAATGGGGATATCCAGAGTTTCCCCTCATAAAAAATGGAACAAAAAAAAGGTATTTTTCTTAAAATGCCATAGCTTACAATAATTTAGCTTAAGAGGGAAACAAACGGATCTTGATCTATTCTAACGAGAATGAGTCAAGTCCCCCGGACGAGCTCTTTGCTGAAACGTTTCGTCTTTTATCCAAAAGACTTCTTCAGTCTGAGCAGCCTTATCAGCTGCACCTTCGCCAAATCGACCAGCTGCTGGTGACACCCAAAATAAGTTGTTCACACGCCAAAGAAGGAGCGTCAGCCTCATCAACGATCGGTTGCAGACTGATGGTCCTCCTTTCGCACGTGAACAACTAGTTATTGATTATTGAGCGTGTATCAGGACATCTTGATCTATTATTTGCATCACAAGCCGATAATGTATTTTCCTATATTCTGTGCATTCAAACGCTGGAGCAACGCATTTCCTAACAGTGGATGTCAAAGTCTGCATACGTGGCTGATTTAATGGGATTCAAACTGACAGACGTGAAAATATAACATTTATTATAACAGCTATCTCTGCTTTTCATAAGCAGGGGAGCCATATTGGATATTGAGGTCAGAGAACTTCAGCTTTCCCAGTCAAATCCTCACTATTAATTATTTTCATCCGATAATGACTGCTGTTTTTATTTCTTTGCAACAGCTAACGCTAAATATGCTATAGTCAATTTTTTTAAAATTTAACAGGATTTTTGTAAATTTTCACTAGACCCCCGTTTGATATTTCACAACCCACAACGGGGTCTGAACCCCAGCTTTGGAAAATCGCTGTTTTAGTTGATATTTTCCGACTTGGAAATCAGAAATTTCAACATCTGAGTCAACTGAATGCACCACGATGAATTTGTAATAATGCGAAACACAAAGAACTAAGGTAGAACAATGTGATTTTGTAAACAGACACATTCTAAACATATCTGAGGGAAGATTTAAACCTAGTTAACCACATTTATCCAAATGAGGGCTAATGTTAGTAACCATTTCATGATTTAAGACTAGCCACTGTTTCCTATTTTTGTTTTCAAAATGAGCATGTTCACATTGTTGCAGTGAATATGGTCTTTATGTTTAATTTACCACGAGTCTTGCACTAAAAATGCCTTAACTGATGGAACAAATTGTTGCAGGTATATCTGATCCCTAATTCTGATCACCGAGGATCTAATTTTTCACCAGCTCAGTGGATCGATGACCAAAGATGGAGGTAGCAGAAAGAGTGAAGCTCACCTGTGGGCGTAGCTTCAACTTTGTTATCCTTTCAAAATAAAACCGCGTATCCATTCTTTTAAACTTTCCACGCAGCTACCTATGTTTTGTTTTCTGCGTACATTTCTCTCATAAACAGCGTTTAGACTTATTCCGAATCACCCTGCCACTGCAGATGACATGCTTTAGAGCCAGCTTCTCAAATAAAAAGATTTCGAGCTTTCGCGTCCTTCCGCTCCTCCCTCTCACTACCGTACGGCGCCGGTCCTGGGTACCGTTCACGCTAAAGGTGTGGGAGCGACGGTGCGGAATCTAAACTGCAATCTTCACCCTTTTGAACAATTGACTCATCATCACATCTATTAAACCCTCTAAAATCGCTCGTGATAATATAATTATAGGGGGGCAGTTCCTCGCGTTCTTATAATTCTGCCATTGTCGAGCCAACAATAAGGGAACCAAACCAAATACTGCGTTAATTATTAATCATCAGCCAAGTGCACGACTGTCCTTCAACAACCGGTTGATTACTTACTGAATGGTCAATCAGTTAGACAATGACGTTCAATCAGGGGTTTTTATGCAAACCACAAAACTCAAACTGTACTCTCGCAGACCTCACAGTTAATCAGAGATCTGCCGTCGGTGCGTTTGAGTGGTGTGCTCATCACACTCGATCGGTTCGTTCGGGATCTGCAACTGGAGCAAAACGACCCCTCCTGTTGCAATAAACAAGAGGAAACGCCTCCAGTTTTTCAAAATAAAAAAAAAAAAAAATGAATGAATGCACTTCAGCTCGTGGCTGAAATGGAGAGGTTGTGGTTTTGTGATAAATCTTGGGCTGCAACTACTTCTTGGAGAACAACAGCTGGTTGACATTTGTCGAGAGATTGCAAAAGAGAATGAAAGCAAAAAAAAAAAAAAAAAGCCCCCTGTAGCAACACTTTTGTGTATTTTTAGATGTGAAGAAAAAAAAAAGGAGAGCTCTAAAGGTCACATATTTTAAACTTCGAGACAGAGCCACACAACTTTCTTCGATGCTAAGCTACGCTAATCTGCTCCTGCTCTCTGCCCTCCAAAAAAAAAAACAACCAAAGCACAGATTTTATTGACTTACATTTAAATATGTTTGCATAATATGACAATAGTGAGTTTAGGTTTGTTAAATTTTTTAGCCTTGTTGGTGATATGCATATATTTTAGGACTGACTCAATGTCTTTAACTTTTTGAACTCACTTTAAACCAGTGAACCTTTAGTAAATGATGTTTCTGATGCTTCATCCGTACAATAAGATGCATTTTTATATCACTGAAGTGTCTGATTCGTGTAGTGTGATGCCAAAAAAAATCTGACATTTGACCCGCCCAAATAAAATAAACGGGACTTTTGCCTTAACAAGCTGTTAACAAACCCCAGATATATCAAATTACAGAACATTAATTGCATCTTTTTGAAAGAAAATCATAAAATTGTGTCTTTTTTATTAAAAAGTAGGTTTTTTGATTGAAAAAATAAATAAAATCAGCATCACTTCCATTATATTGTATAAATCTATTTTTCCCTCTATTTTTTCCCCCCCATTCCAGATTTTATGATGTAACATTTTTTCCCAGCTACAACAGTTTTGCCATATGGTGGATTATTTGAATTTTAATTAAAGAAATCGAAAAAAAAAATAAATCCGATATTCTGTGAATATTGACAAATTTCAACAAATACTCAGCAAATGATGGTTAAGTCCAACAAAACATTCAGTGGTTTAGTAAAAAGTTTAAAGTAAAAAAAAAAAATCTGCCAGTAACGAACTTATGAATAAAAAATTTCCAGACGATTTGTAAAATAAAACTTCCTGCAGTGTTTGTTTCATCTCAAAAACAAAGAGTCCTTCTGTGCTATTCCAGACGAACCATTTCCCAAAACTCAGAAGTGCAGGAAACAGTCATAAATCTGCTTTTATTACTTTGAACGTATTAATGTTGTTTTCACTGACAGAATTAATAAATGGATAGTCTCCCTCAGTTTGTTATTCCAGAGCTCGATTTTAGATGTTTTACTTTTTTTTGTTTTTTTTAATCCCTGATATTACTTGTTTGGTTCGATGTGTACCTTCAGTCCACAGATGACGGGGAAATGAGAGGGTAGAAATGTTTCCGAGCAATTCTAAAGGTGCAGATTACATCACCCATCAGCAGACGCCGCCCGTTTCTGTTATTTTCCTAAATAACAACGGGGCTCACTTATAGCGTTTCCTATTCCACCTACCAGTTGCGTGTGTGAGGCCCCACACCTCCTGGCCGTACACGTCCGTCTTGTTCCACACCAGCTTGTGGACCAGGCCGGGCCCGGCGGGATACCACCGCTGGTACAGCCTCCCCTGGACGGACGTGCGGACGTGCACCTTGGACAGGCCGCCCAGCGGGGAGACGGGGGACGACGGGGAGGGAGGGGTGAGGAGGATCCGCAGCAGGGAGAAGTAGCCGGCGGCGCGGGTGCTCAAGTAGTTCAGCTTCACAAAAGCTCCCGGGATGGAAACTTCTTCCTGGATCGCCTGGGGAGAGCGAGACGGGGAAAATACGGGCGACGAGGAGGGAGCGTGAATGTGAAATGAGCGGCGGAAAGAGATTAATATGAGAAAGGTGTTTCATCATGACTTTTTATTTGTAAAACGAGCGGCTGCAATAAGAGTTATTGGCAGGTTTATGGAAAAAGGAGCCGCGGCGAGGAACTGTGGAGCAAGTAAGCAAAAATGATTCATGTTTTTAAACTTTTTTTTCCCTAGCTGATCAGTTAAATTAAGTGTCCACAGCCTTCTGTTGGAGGGCTATAAAAGAAAATTTGTTGTTTTTTTTTTGAAAATATAGAAAGTTTATTATTACATCCTAAAACAAGAAGCAAATAAAAATGATGTTCGTGACAACGACTGAGACGGAACAAGCTGCTTCTATTTCGATTCACGAGTACAACATAAAGGAACACTGACTGCTTTCCTTTCAATCATTTTTTTTTCCCCTTTCCTTTCCTTTCCTGGCTGCTTCTTTATCCCGAGGTGTTGTTTATTGACGGGATAAAATGTTCCTTCGTTTGTTTTCCGTGTCTCGTCTTACAAATCTCACCCGATTCTCCCACATTAGATAGAAATCTGAAGAACTTGTAAAGTGATGGTGGAAATGAACGGGAGAGCAAGAAAAATCAATTTCCTCTGCCAAAGAAAATGACAGCCCATGGCACACATTAAACATTTGTCTATTTTATGGGTAAATCTGGAGGGTTAGGTTTGTTCGGTCTTAACAATAAAAGAGACAAAATCTTCCGACTGACACTTTGGAGAGTTGGAGTCTGACCTCCACGGTTGACTTTCAGACACCCGATTTGCTTCTGTGGTGGGGAAGTATATCAATGTAGCACACATTTGCATTTTTCTTCCATTTGCATGATGCAAATATGAAATGAGCTAAATTTGCAAAAAAATCCTGTGGGGCCAGGCGGGTTTCCTGCTCAGCTGTTACAAATCACATCCAGGAGTTATTTTTACTGATTTCCTTCTACACACAGCAAAAGAGTCACGGCTGACTTGTCCCTGTGTCACCACGTGTTTTTGCTTTATAGTAAAGAGTCACACACAGTGGCAGACTAAACACAATGAAATGTAAATTTCAGAAGGTGGTACTGAATTGTCTTTGGAGATGATGAGCCACCACTCCAAATCAGGTGAGATTTGGAGTGAAAGGTCCTGATTAATACTGAAAGCACTGGTATGAAAATATATTTATACATGCAAATTCCCCCTAGGACGCACTGCAATAACTTTATTATTCATTTCTGTTTGATTTATTTATTAGGCGTGTTGGGAAACGGAGTTTGAGCACAGCACCGACACCGCACAGCCTGCACAGTTCCAGACTCTTATTTACCTATAAAAATGAGTCGTACCTGTAGCTCGGGCACAGCCGGCCCCTTCTCTGCACATGACCCTGTGTATCTGGGAAGCGGGTAAGGCAGAACCAGCGGATAGGGGCTCAGAACACTCCGGATGTCGCATTTGGGAGGCGGAGCTTCCTCTGTGGTCATGGTCACCTGATCCAGAACCAGGAAGTTGTTGCTCGGCGTCCATACGGTGCGGGTTTGGGAGAGGAAGGGCGGCCGCTGGAACATGAGGGTCACGGACATCGCACCGAAGGTCACCAAGTCAAAACTGGAAATAAAAGAGAGCCGGGGGGGGCAGAGTGAGCAAGAAAAGCCGAGGAGAATCAGTAATGCAAATTAACTTCCTGACCAAAAACAAAAAAGAAGGTAAGCACTCAGACGGAGCAGTGGAATAAAACTGAAAGTGTTGAAAGGTCGTGTGACTGTGCTGCAGAGATGACGATATCAGATAAAATGGATGACAGAGCTGGCAGTATGGATATACTGCTGGTGCCTCACCCCCCTTCAGACCTGGATGCAAATGGGGGATTCAGTGTAGAACAAAGTGTTGCAACTCTCTGTCGTGATCCGGAAGATCGTCCAAGCTGATCCCACACATGTGCCATGAAGGAAAGTCTGGGGGAACCTGGTAGGCCGCGGGACAACCTCAACAAGATGCAGGCGGTGTCGCAACCGGATTATTATATAAATCAATATGTGAAGTAAATCTTTTTAAGCCAAAGTAAGCATGTGTTACGAATAATTTATCAGGTACGCACACAAAAAAAAAAACATTTATGCAGTGAAAGCATGAACAGTATGGTTTTCTGTGGAAAGCCAAGAGTCTGTTCACAGTCCAGAGAAGTGTATGTGTGATCTGAACCAGATGTCCTAATGAGGGAACGTGTTCAAACTCACGTCCATATTTAGACCTGACTTGAGAAACATCCTCTCTGTACGAGTGTGTGTGTATAGGAGTTGGATAACAAACTATGTGTGACGTAAGCTCAAGATATAAATACTGCCTTGATTAACACATTATTTTGTGCTTTACTGTCCAGAATGACTGTGTAAATAATTGTTGTCATCTGTGTCATTTTTTATGATGGAGAAAAGGCTTTTTTAGCAGTTTAGTGGGGGGGGGTAGCTTGTTCAAGGCAAGGGTGCTGTCTCAGGAGGGGTAAGACATGGATGCAGGATGTCACTGATCTATGACCATCAGGGTCCCCTAAATAACTTACCAGAGATGACCTGAAGTCAGATCCTTTGGCTCCCCAAATCATGACAGTGTATGTATTTTTTCTGTTTACATATGTAGTTTTATGTAATTTCCAATTATACTTTGTTGGAATGAACATTTGGCTGCTATGCATGAAATGAGCTACACCAAAAACGTTTGACTTGAGTAAGGCTGATATATTTTTCCACAACACTCGAAAAATTGGTCCTCTCCCTTCTACAATGCCATAAGTGCAAACAGTGGTCATCAGTGGTAATGCATGACACAACGTCCTTCCTCATCAGTCCATGCCTTCCAGTTACAGCGCCATTTTAAACGCAGCCATCTTGGCTTTGGTGTTAATGACTGTCTATGCATGGGGTGGTGAACCAGTACTCCGGCTGATGCCACTCGCCGAGACACAGTGTGGGACGACACATGGTGTTTTAAAAAGTCCAATACCTGTGCCCAGATGGCAGGCGCAGCTGTCGTAGGGTTCTGTAATGACTAGAGTGTGAGTGTACTACAATGTGAGGATCCCCTCTTGGTGCGGTCTGTTCTGGGTGACCGAAACCGTTACAACTTATTCGAGTGCTCTCACGTACCCATTGGTACCCACATCAGGCCCCTGTGACATCTACACTCTTCATATGACAGCAATTACATGATACAACCACATGGCCTCCAGTAAACCCACAATGTGACCACTACCAAACTCAGAGTTTCTTTAACGCCGTCTAGTGTGTCTACGAGGCACTCTCTAAGAGGCACTCACTGTTTTGACTGAATGTCAGATGCTCTAGCAACCTCCTGATAACACTGTCACTCCATTTATGCCCTCTGGTGCCCCTTCCAGACGTGCCAGCTCTTTACAAATCAAATTATTTGCGTTCCCACCGCCGGTCTGCATGTGGACCAGATTACACCCAAATCAGTCCTTCTGAGTGCTTACCTTGTTTTTTTTTTGTCAGTGAGTGTGATTGTGTATTTTCTCCTTTGTTTTCTACCTTCCATCCTGCCTACTGATTGTGTACCCATACTCAGGATGCTGTGGGAAGGTGATGTTGACTCCAACCAGAGGAGAGCCATCCTGCAGCACAACGCTGCCTCGAATCACAGCCACCCGACTGTCAAAACAAAGACAGGGAGTTGAAAGATAAAACAAAAATATGGAGATAAACAGAGAGCGATGACAGGTTCACAATGCCGAAGAACATAATCATTGTTTGAAGAAAGCGGCATATTGTCATGCACCAGCCAAATGACCTTGTGTGTGGAAAAAAAAAAAAAAGCTGCTGCATTTATTCTGCTTAGAACAATTCCCTTCTTTAGCACAAAGAAATCTGCCAGAGATTGCCTGGATAGAGGCCATAAATATAGCCTCATCCACAGTAAAACCTCTCAACACCTTGTCATATAAAAACTAAACTTTAATGTCTGCTTCGTATTACCCGAGGCAGTGCAAAAAATATGCTTTTCAAATAGACTTTTACCTCACAAAGATAAACATATTGTGTGAAAAACTACCAGTTAAATCTGGAATAGCTGGTTCACTGGTCAAATGAAGACAGAATTAGACACGGGAGCCATGCACGCGCACACACACACGCACACACTCATTGATGGGGTAATATCTATTACTCTGGAAAATGGCTAAATGAAGAATGGTGAGGTTTCTGTGGGTGACTGCATCGCCCTGTTTGTTACTCCCATCCTGAAAGCTGCCATCGATTTATCCTCTGGGAAAAACAAAAAACAGCAGCAACAAAAAAAAAACAAAAAAAAAACAGCCACATAATTAATTTATTTGTTTATTCTACAAGAGAGGCGAGGGGGGAGAAAAAAAAATGCACTTTGCCATTTTTCAGAGAGGCATCACCTCTTGTCTTCCCCAACCAAACACTTTCTGGGTCATCATGATGCAAGGGAGATGGGTCTTTTTGTTGCTAGATGGCACCGAGGGGGGCACTGAGAAATGCATGGCGACACATCCACAATGGGTGTGAGGGAACGGCGCGTTAAGCATTAATACGTCGCGAGCAAAAACTTTGTAGTTGTACTTTGACAATGATAGCGGCGGACAGAACAATGCACCGCCTGAGTCTCCAGAGTAACACGGATCACCGGGGCGTATGCAAAGGCACGTGAACACATGAAAAAGCCTCGTTCGCGTACGCATATTCATTAAACAAATAATGGGAGAATGAATGTTTTCTTTTATTTATTGTTACTGATGCTACAATTCATGTCTTTCAGCGTGCTAAGACAAGTCAAGGACAGAGGCAGAGAAAAACAAATACATAAAAGGCTTCTCTTGCACTCACACACACACACACACACACAGAGCCCCACACACACAAAGAGTAAACAAGTGCATACCTGGTATCAAAGGGCACGTCTCCAGGGAGAGTGTGTGTGGCCGCCTTGCCAAGTAGAAAGCGTATGCGGCGGTAGAAGCTGTGTGTGTGCGTGCTGGTGAATGCAGACGGCGTGATGGGGGACTGCGGGCTCTGCTGCAGCAGGGCCAGCGGGTCGGCGGAACCGTGACACAGGGGGTCGGAGCCGCAGCTCAGCTGCTCGCAGCAGTCTGGATCTACGCAGTCTGTCAATCCATCTAGAAAAAAGAAAAAAAAGTAAGTAAAACAACCCATACGTGTTTATATCAAATGTATGCACTGCTGACCAGTAACTCAACGGGAGCCGTGAAATCTAAATAACAAGCCGCGCATTAATCATGGTTATTACAGGGAAGCTCATTATGGGTCATCAGCTGGCAATTACAGCTTTTTAATGCTATAAATACGCCTCGAATCGGCGGCGTTACTTGAACGCGATCCATAAAAGTCTGGCGTAAACAATGAGCCGCAGACACAAACCGAGGCGGACAGGTAATAGGAGCCGGGCTGGCATTCATGGTTCCTATTCCGAGCCCGTTTCAGAAAAAAAAAAAAAAAAAAAGCCAGGAAACAGTGCTGACATTTAAATGCATCTGACCACAGAGCAGAGAGCTAAAGGGCAACAATATTCTATTATAACCTCGTCCTACAAAGATAGCGTACTACAATGGGTAATTTCCATGAGAGTCACTGTTTGAACTCAAAGGCGAGCGAGTAATTGAATTTCAAATATCATTGTCATTAAAGGAATACACAAAGATTGCAGTTCATTAATAAGATGCAGTTATGCACAAAGAAGTGCGTTTTTTAAAAAACCCAGACTATATGCAGTACTTTATAAATATGTATGTGCATGTGATGTCACTGCCTTTAGGTGCAGAGTAAACTTCTTTTTTTATTTAAAAGGAAGCTTAATGCATATCTTCTTCTTTCACATCTAGGTGGAATAATTGAAACTCTCTCTTCAAAGTTCCTCCCTACACTCTGATTACTAGAGATAGCATCTTTCCATCTCTGTCTATCTGAGGAGACAAAAAAGACTTGCTGCAGGAGGGAGGCTATGAGAGCCGACCGTATATCTGCCAATTAGGGGAGAAGGCTGAATTGTGTGGCACAAAAATATGGTATTTGAAAAGCTGCACACACACACACACACACACACACACACACACACACACACAGGTGGAAGCAGGGAGAGAGATGTCTAAATAGTCTCCATGAGGCTTTGTCAGTGAGTTTCTTTTTAAAAAAAAAAAAAACAAAACCTTTAATAAGTACAAAACTGAGTGTTTTGATCCAGTCAGAGAAATTTGAAGAAGTTTATCAAAAGTCAGACACCAATTTAATGCACACAATGTTAAATTTATACCGGCTTATCACCCATTTTACAGTGATATAGATGCATACGAGCTCATTTTGTGTATTTCTGACGTACAGTTTTGCTCCTAAATGTTATCCGGGACGATCCAGTGGGTTGCAAGTGTACTCCCCCAACCCCCATCCCCATCCGGGCATTATTTCTGATTTTGTTGCCATCCATCTGTTCTTCCTCTCTGACCGTGTTTGCCTCAAGCCGAACACCTCTCATCATTATGACGGAAAGCGTCCCCGCGGCACGGTGCTGCCACCACCATGCTTCACTGTGGCGCGAGGCTCTAGGTCTGAACCAAACACGATGTTGTCCTCGATGGTCAAAAAAGTACAGTTTTAAATGGTCCGCCCTTAAAAGCAACCTTCTTAATATTTCATAGAGTTTTTCATTCATCCACTCATCCAGTGCTTTCACTTATATATGTTTTTACACGCTGTTTACAGCACTTTTGTATTCTCACTCATACATTGATAAACATGTTTATGGGGGTGCAGAGTCTTGCCCAAAGAGGCTTTGAGACACGCTCTGATCTCTGCACAAGAACCACTCAGCTCCATCAGGGTTATCTTTGGCCTCTTGGTTTTGGTGACCTTGACCGGTCTTTTGAGTTTTGATGGACGACCCTCTCCTGTCAGGCAGGTTTGCGGCGGGGTTGTTTTTTGAAATATGCTTCCTGATAATTGGATTTAATGATGCTCTGTGGGAGGTTCGGGGCTTTCTAACCCGACCCCGATGTGTACTCGTCTGCAACTTTGCTTCTGATCTGCGTGGAGAGTTCCTTGGTCTTCATGCTGTCTCTTTATCGGCGGTAGCTCGCACACACTTAGAGGTGCTGCACTGGAAGCTATCAGAACAGGTGTATGTGTATTTGAATCGTTTGTCCACAGGTGAATCTTAATTCACTAATTATGTGGCTTCTGAAGGTAAAGGTTGGGGCTTCAAAGCAGAACAAACATATGATGCACACGCCACTTTTCAGATTTCAACTGTATTTTTTTTATTATTGTAGATTCATTTAAAACATTTTTTCCTTATTCAACTTTAATTTTGAGTATTTTGCACAGGTCCATTACTTAAAATCGAATTTAAAATCCATTTAATTTCCAGATCAAGGCAACAAAACAAAACAGAGAGACTACTACTTTTGCACCTCATTGTATGCAGGTATATTTGAAAAGAACTGTAATTTATGCATGATTATGCATAATTCATGCATAATCAATTGTCAACAATAGTTACTTGATAATTCTATTAAATCCCATCATGAAAAAAAATCTCTCTTCAAATCAACATCTGCACTTTCCATCAGCCAAAATGTACTTCAAAATCTCAGCTGTCAGTGCAAATATATTATCACGCATCACCTGTGTATTTTATAACATTAAGTTGTATCTCAGAATGCCTTTCTGCACGCTGTGCCTTAAGTATTTAAAGCCTCTTGTTTGGCTTCCATCTGTTCCCCACCTAAACATCTGCTTTAGCCCCTCGTTCACAGAGACCACACGCATATTTCAGCTGAGATCAACACATGTTTATCAAACGGGGTAAGGCCTGCTATTTTGTATTGCGCTTGTGTACAACAAGGTGACTCATGGAAGGAAATAAAAATACTGTTTAATGCAGCAGAGCCGGGAGCATCCTGTTTTCTGCTCCGAGTATGGATCGAGCTCCATTTGAGCCTGATTTTATTCCAAGTTCTGACAGGATTATATAAACAGAATGATACAGAATAACAGATCCTGCCGGCTAGCACCGACTAAAAATTTATGACCAAAAAGAAAAAAATAAATAAATAAATAAAAAATCAAATGCTTTGGGAATTTGGTTTTTCGAAGGTAAAAAAAAAAAAAAAGAAGAAAGAGAGCAGAAAAACAGAGAGCTTCAACGTCGATGTAAAACTGATGCAGCAGTGTGAACCCATGGGGGTCATTATTCGTCTCATTTTCCTGCCATTTCATGTTTAAATATCACCCGTCTGAGTTTGTGAATGCCAACCTTTGCTCTGCATAAAGTGGCATTCACATTTGCCATTTGCAAATCTGTTTATAAACAGTGTTCGCAGCGATGTTCATGAATGATGTTCTTACGTACAGCTCGGCTTGAAACAGCATGACTTATGAGCTAAATCTGGCCTGACAAAGTTCCTGCTGAAGCACAGAAGACGTTAACTCAACTCTTTGTAAGATGTGTTGTATTCATCGAGGGTGTAACAGTTCACCTCACAAAAAAAAAAAAAAAAAATGCCAAAAGCTTCTTTTTGAAAACTCATTTTAAACGGACAATAACGCTCCCAAAAGCAGAGACACAAAAACAAACCCCTCTTGCCAGTGGGGGAGGCTCGGAGGTAGCAGGTCATGTACAGCAAAGTAGGATTTGTCAGCATCGCAATAAAATAAAAAAGCCATAGGGTTCAGTCTTACTCGTCCATCTGAACTGTAAACAATGTTTCACAGGTCGCGGGTCAAACAGAAACTTTGGTTAATCTTAAAAAATGATTACAAAAAGGAGTGTTTAGAATGCGACCTAGACTTGATACAAAGTAAAAGCAAACACACAACTGTACGATGTAAAAATAACAAAATGAATAAATGTTAAAAACCTTAAACCTGGATTTTCAGCGAGGTGAGGGTAAATGTGTTGTTCATACATAGTTGGAAATGTTTAAACTGTTTACAGGGAGTCAGAGGGAGTTTCAGTGCGTGCAATTTATGACCCTTTGGGCTTTCCGTACAGCCACCTCTCTTTCCTTTTTCCCACCATGGGATTTCTGGAAACTTGATCATTTAAAACAAACAAGCTGATCGCTAAGCTCTTGTGTTTCTTTTGAATGAGCAGTTCTTGCTTTGCTTTGGTGTGGAGTGCTTTAGACCGTACCTTCCTCTACTCTTTGTCTGCCAAGGCAGTTAGCAAAAAAAGCAATAAAGAAATTCATGTTTATGATGGCATGTGACAAACATGCTACGCCTGATCACAGATCGGTATGAATACATATACCATTACATCACTGTTAAATACTGGGAGTAGGCTAAAAGATGTTAGATTGTTGTCTTTGGTAAAAGAACAGAGCCAAACTCAACCACGCCTCGAATCACCCGACAAGCCTTGCCATACACAATTCATCAACTAAACTATCTCTTTTCTTTAAATCCTGTTGCTCACCAGGCTGTTAGTGACAGAATTCCAAAGGAGGTTAAAAAGTGTCTCAATTTTTTCACAAGGGCTCCCAGTTTACTCGCTTTTGTGTCACTGAATAGGTTTGAAAAATCTGAGCCAAACACTTTCTCTCAAACCAGTCGCAGAAACAACGCAGGAATTTGGAACCCTTCCCAATTGAGTTTCAGTGGGTCCAAAAGTGTGGGAAATGTGAGACAACTTTGGGAACCCATGACACTAAATATTGTGACTGATTGGAAACAAAAACAAGAATAAACTGCCATCAAACTGAGACATTATTCAGACACTGAAACGCCACAAAAAGAGTTGCAATCTATTTGCAGGCATGTGCGCATGCAAACATGCCGTAAGTTCTAATTCAGTGCGATTCTGATGGGAAATTTGCACATTTTCTCTCAACTTTTGTGTCTCCAACTAGTCGCCAGGCGTCACAGCCCAGTGAGATGCAGGCCTAACTTCCTTATCCCTTCTCATCACACTCATTCAGTTTAAATTATTTTATTTCATACAGAGCCAATTCACAACCGCAGTCATCTCTACGTGCTATCCAATTCAAATCCAATTTCATTCTGTCCAGTTTCATCAAATTCATTCCAACACAGGATCCAATTACAATCCAATCCGTCATCCCTCTTTATTGCTCATTCTTACCTACACTTTCTGATACTTCTTCACGACTTTTCCTCCCTGTTTCCTATTTTCCGTTGGTCCAGGTACCAAAGCTGATCAGGACCTCAAGCCAGCTGGGATTGGACACCACTCCCAACCTGTAGTTCCTAACCACCAAATCTCCGACTCATCTGATGAGCCTCATTCATCAAACCCATCCGTAACCTCATCCTTCCCTTTGTCTCTGATTAAACCACTAATCTCGCATTGTTCGGGTCGGCTCCTTGCTAGTCAGTGACATTTAGTGGAGAAATGTCATTTCAGCAGTGAAAAAAAAACTGCACAGCATATGATTGCGCAACTGAATCAACATGTAATACAATGAAAAGAAGACCAAAAAAAACTAAAGAACACAATCCATTAACTCAACAAAGACAGGTAACTAAAACCCGCCAACCCCTCTGACAGCGCAGAAACTCCTGCCATGAATCGTTTTCGATACTCAGCTCCTGTTTTACAGTCCGGAAGGCATGTTTTCTTGCATGCCTCTGTGGTTGTAATCCAGAATAAGGACCTGTGACTCATGTTTTAGCAGCCATCAACACTGACACTTTAGAGTGCCGGCTGAGTCAGTCACGCAGCTTTGGTAAACAATGTGCAGGAAAAAAAAAAAGAAAAGATTACTTTGTAGCTATCAGAAGCCTGCGCCAACAGAAAACTGTGTTTGAGGCTTCCTGCTGCTGCAGATCCAAACACCTCTCGACAAAAATATGGAACCACACACACACACACACACACAGACACACACACATACATACACAAACCTAACAAGCTTTCCTTGCAAACAAAGGCAACACTACCTTGTTTGCAGTGATGGATTACAGCTCCACCTTAACAGTCACGTCTGTAATGGATATTTGATGGAGTTTCAAAGAGAATGGGGCAAAGTTGAAAGCAGTGTAATATCGCGCTAAATAAAAATCGGTCATGTCTTGGAGAAGCGCTGTAGATGGGACTGAAATGGCCTGGAAATTATTGTAATACCACAGTACATGGCTGAGACAGACACAACCCCTCCTTCTGGCTACGAGACACTTCACAACCAAAAGACCTCAAATCTTTTTCTCTATTTAGGCTTGAGAAAATTTCTCTGAGTGCCTTTTATCCTTGCAGGTGGTATGCATATCAGACATTTAGCTGGGATAGGAAGAAAAGCAGCCGTACACACAAACACTTGCACAAATGAAGACCCACACACGCACAAATACATATTCATTATACTGTAATAATAGGCAGCAGGACTCTACAGGAGTCACAGCAGGACTGGGCCAACACGGCGCGATGAAGAGGAGGAATTATCAGGAAGATTTTTTAGCTGAGATGAGAATTAATGGAACGGAAGGGACAATGTGCCAAAAGAGAGAGAGAGAGAGAGAGAGGGCTCGGGGAGGTAAGAAAGGAGGAAAAAAGAGATATAATGTGATAGATGATGTAAAATGTCACCTCCGTCATTGTCAGTTCCATCACTGCAGTCAGTTTCCATGACAACGCTGCATCCAGGCCCACTCCATCCAGCTTGGCAGATGCAGCGCCAGCCACTCTGCTCCAGAGTACAGCGCCCGTGGCCACTGCACAAACCCGGGCAGCCGTCTGATGACCCCCACACACACAAATTTGGGTCATTTATAAGAATATCGGAGGCTAAAAACATAACATTAAAATTCTCAATAAAAACAAATTACCTTTCACTACAACATCCAAATCGTGAGTGACTGGGAGGGGAAAAAAAAAGAAAAAGAAATATTTGGATAAGAGGAAATAATTGCACATGGAAATTAGTCGAGGTGACAGCTTTCATGAAGATTTATATCCAATCATATACGCCTAAATATCACAGGACACAAATAAACACTCCCACGTGCAGCAGCGCGCAAACTCACCGATGTTGCAGTGCTCCCCCTCCCAGCCAGGCTGGCAGATGCAGGTCCCGTCGTGGCACTGGCCGTGCTCCTCGCAGCGAGGGTGGCACGCTCTCTGGTCACACGCGGCACCGATCCAGCCCTCCTCGCACTGGCACTGGCCCTCCGAGCAAACGCCATGGCTGCCACATGGCACCGGGCACAGCTCTGTTGAACAGGTGGGCGGAGACATGCGTGAGGAAGAAGGAAAAAAAAAAAAAAAAAAGAAGCGCGTAAGTGTGAGAGGACGAGAAGAATGAGAGGGAGGGGAACAGATGGAGCGACCGAGCGCTGCGAGGAAAACTAAGTTAAAAAGAGGCACAGGGGACACGGGGAGGAGAAAAAAATAAGTTTACAAAATCAGAAGTGGGGGCGAGCCATTGTATAAAGGTGAGAGAGTTAGAAAAAAAAAAACACACACACAAGCGATTGAGTGGGATAACCTCAGAGACGAAAAAATCTACTTTCTCACAATACACAATCTTCTCACCTCTAATAGCTCAGCTCCCTTAAGAAGATGATGAGTGAATCGACTCAGAATAAAAGCCAAATGATTTGTATTTGCACCACATTTCTAAACTACTGGGACTCCAATTCAGCTCTATTATGCTTTTCTGACATTTTGATCAGATTTAGTTGGTATGTTAATACCTTTTTTCTTTTACATCTCCCCTCATTGTCCATGTCAGCTCTCTCTTCCCTGCTCTTTCTGTCCACTCTTCTGTAACATCCCTTTAAATTTCTTTCCTCTTCCTCTTGCATATTTCCTTCCCTCCCTGCACTCCTCGCCGTCTGACTCACGCTCTCTCTGCAGAGGCAAAGCCTCATCCATCAGTAAAGAGAGCAAAGTGCTGGAGGCACACGAAGCCTACTTATCCAGCTGCAGTAAAAAGTTATTTCAATTTAAATATACATAGCATGGAGAGGTAGCAAAAAAAAAAAGAAGTGGATTCGACTTGGAGAGTTTTTCAGCTCTCTATTAGAATTACATTACCTTAGCTATGCCTCAACAAGACCGGGACAAAGAAATGCCGGGTCTTTTTGATTAAAAGGCCGGCAGGTAGAAGGGAGGAGGCTCATTTCTCAGATATTCAACCACGGTTCATCATTATCATGAGCTATATCCCTATAATGAAGGGAAGCATACACCTCAGAGTGGTCCTGCAAATCTTTGGTGTTCACGGTGGAATGGCTCCTTCACAACTGCAGCGAGTGTGGTGGAAGGGGGAGACGGGGTGGGGGACGGGGAGGAGGGGAAAAAAAGCGACTTTCATAATAGCTATTTTCCTCTCTTTCAGCTCTGACTGCAAGGACAAGGACAGAGTGCTGCACCGAACAAAGAAAGCCCACACTCGTCTCGATTCCGGGGTTTCACGTATCAGCATGTAATAAAAATGATGTGGCGTTCGCCAGGTTTTAAAATGACTCAAACCTTGCATCGAGTGCACAGAAGCATGCAACACATCACACCACGTTGGCGATTGTTAAAACAAAAGTGACACCAAAATAGAAATGCTTTGTGCAGAAAACTAAATCTGGCTTTTCTGGCTGCATCCGAAATGAACCGCATGACTTTATCCATAATGCTCACCACCACATTTGGAGAAACCTAAACACGCCATATTGGCACAAGCACCTCATGCCAGTTGTCAAGCACGGTGCTGGAAGGGGGGTGATTTGGGCTTGTTCTGCAGCCACGGGACCTGGGCACCTTGCAGTGATTGGGTCGACCATCGACTCCTCCATACATCGAGGTAGGCTTGGACCAATCTGGGTCATGATCAACAAAACTGACAGGAAAACACAATTTATAATAATGTAAAGCCTAGTTTGGTTGCACAGCCCCAAAGTTTGGTGAGGCCATAGTGTGGGGGGGCAATCCTGGTCCTCGAGGGCCACCATCCTGCATGTTTTACTTGTTTCTCTGCTTCAACACACCTGATTTGAATCAATGGGTGATTAACAGGCTTCTGCAGAACATGAAGAGGTGATTTAACCACTGAATCAGGTGTGTTGGAGCAGAGAAACAAGGAAAACATGCAGGATAGTGGCCCTCCAGGACCAGGATTGGAGACCCCTGCCATAGTGGGTCTGAGCTAGATCGTTAAAGTTGTGTTAAGACGATCAACGTAAATAAAGATGAGCGAAGCCACTCCATTAACTTCTATTATCCAAAATTGAAGCCAAACTGTGGGAGCTTGTATCTTGTATGTTTTTGACCCAGCATCTGTGCTTTAGCAACGTGATACTGCCCCCCTTAATACAAAAGTCCAACCTTCTCAGCTCGCTAACAGGTTGTCACACTGTCAATCACAGTGTAACAGGACGTGTTTTTTTTTTAGCCTCAATTAATTATTTGAAACTAAATGTATTGAAAATTGCATATTTTACTAATTATGGTAAAATATAGGGTAAGAGCTATGTAAATCAACAAAAATCAATCCCTGAAATTTTTTTTTTTTTTTTTAGGTTTTAGTCAGAAAAATGTCCCGTTTGTTTACATGGAGGGGCAGGACTTAAAAACTATACTGCAGCCAGCCACTAGGGGGCGCTCTTCCCTTGTGGCTTCAACTTCCAGCTTCAGCTCCTGTCTCTAGTTATGTATGTTGATGGTTATTGCCGCTAAACGTGGTTCTGCAAGCCACTGAATTACGGGGTGAACTTAGTTTGTGACAGCTTTTCCATTTTGGCTTCATTATTTTGTTTAATAAATACGGACATGGTGGAATCTGTTGTGTGTTTTTGTCCACTTCAGATTAGATTTGAATAATTTATGAACCTGGTAAAGACTAGATGGTTTTTAATGTGTCCTGATATGTAAAACTTTACAATTGAAAGAGGGTGGACTTTCTGTTTTTCTTATATCTGTAGTTAGGTGTGGTTGAAGAGGGAGGGGGGAAAAAAACGAGGCTGTAGATGGTGATTTTCCTCTTTCAGCTCTCACTGCAAAGACAAGGACACCAGGCTGCATTATATATCTCCAGCACTCCGATACACGCTTTGCTACCTTTGAGCTTTTTCTCCATAACCAACATAGAGCTGATTTTGTCTCACCAGGCAGAATGCAAAAAAAAAGAAAAGGTAGTTCTAGTTGTATGAAAGCTTTTACAGCTAAATTTAACAACCACTTACTAATATTCAGGTAAAAGGGAATACAATAAACATCGGCAAGCTCCTAAATGCCAAGCTGAGTGTTTCTAGGAGCTGCAGAGTCTGACAGGACTTGCAGCAATGTTAAAAAAAAAAAAAAAAAGAGTTTTATTAAAGTTTTTTTTCCTCCCTCTTCCTTATTTTGCTAAAGAGAAATGTGTATCCAAGCGGTGGTGTGTACATGTGTGCGTGAGCACGCGATGTGTGTTGCGATGTGAATGCAAAGTGAAGTGAGTCCTGGTGTACAAGTGTGCTTCAGAGGGCTGCAGTCAAAGAGTCATGAGAGGAAATCTCATTTAGAAAATGGCATGAAGAGTGGGTGGAACACACATGCACGCGGGCGCACACACACCACCATAAATCCCTCTCATGTCTATCACGTCCTCGGGAAGTATTATCTGCAGGACCGCACACATGCTAGAAGAACACCGGCGTTTTCAATTTTCTTTCCCCTTTCTCTTTCCTTCTGAACGCGGCGGGGAAATCCTCGCGCCTCACCGGTGTAGCAGTCGGGTCCCGTCCAGTTGGGCTGGCAGGCACAGGTGTCTGACTCCGCGAGGTAGTTGCCGTGTCCCGAGCACTGCTCCTGACAGGCTGGCAGAGGGTCCTCGCAGCTGACGCCGGCCCACCCGGCCGAGCACACGCACTCCCCTCGCACGCACACGCCGTGCCCGCCGCACTGAGGGTCCACGCAGTCCACTGCAGACAGAGGGAGGAGGAGGAGAGCCGGAGTGAGTCAGAGGTGAAAGGAAGGAGGGGGGGTGGGGTGCTGATGGTGGGTGAGGACCGTCTCATTATAATCATCAGCTCACCGAGTATGAAAGCAGTGTTCTTTGCATCCCATCCAGGAGTTAACCACCCCAGCTACAATCCCTGTATCTGTTCCACAACATTACACTTCATAGGACACTTAGAGCTGAAGCTATGATAAGAGCTGAAATGGTGTGTGTGTGTGTGTGTGTGTGTGTGTGTGTGTGTGTGTGTCAAGGTGGTCTGTGCTACGCCGTGTTAGTGTGTGTAATTACAGCCCTGAGCACAGAGCCAAAGCTCAGCAGAGTTCGGCTTAACTCAGCTCGGCTCAGTCGCTGAAGGTCACACGCCTGAATCCATCTTTGGCAGGCGACAGCTCTGTAGGTACCAGCGAAAAAAGATGGCCGACGACAGTTGCGCCGACGGCCCTTAATCAAGTCTAACATCATCGGCGTTTCATTATCATTACACTGTTTGTTTTTGGGGTAATTTATTGGGCTGTTCGACAAGGCGGACGTGTTGCTTTAGCTTTCCCCACGTCCAGATTTATGTCTCGGCTAACAGGACACGAGACCGATGCTGCGTTTCAATTTGTCTCATACGTCCCAGTTCTAATGTCGTCACACGAGAGTCGACCGTACTCCAGAGGCAAACCGGGAAAAGCTGACCGGACTTGTTCAACGACCGAGCTAGCTAACATTAGCAGTCGTTAGCAAGTTGACAAAAAAAAAAAAGAAACTTGTTAACCACAGCTCAGAAAAACTCAACATTGAAAAAAAATCCACAGTGTGGAAACATTTATGCAAATATGACAGAGATATCAAGGGGGATTAAGTCTAAATTATGTAGTTCTATCGAAAATGATAAAACCCCCAAAAATATAATGTGGAGGCCAGTTGAGCCATGTGTCACGCTGTAATGGTTTTGATTAGAATATACGCCGACAGCCACTTTCTTAACCCTCCTGAAGCCCTCGTAACTAAAGAGGAAGAGAAGCCCTTGTAATTTTGGGTACGTTTGACCTGAAAGCCACTGGAGAGTTAAGTCCACCTGTTCGATTGAACAGGTGGACTTAAAACGGGTGGAATAAAGGCTAGTCAGTCAGTCACACTGGCAGCAACTCGGCGCATTTAAGCATTTCGACGAGGTGAAGACGGCTTGCCGAAGTTCAAACACGGCATCAAAATGAGGCAGGAAAGGAGATTTTCAGTGACTTTGAAAGGACAATGTTGTTGTCTGGTCTGAGTGTTTCAGAAACTGCTGATCTCCTGGGATTTTCACTCACAGCAATCTCTAGGGTTTAGAAAGACTCGTCAGCCCAGGCAAGGTTTTTGTTTTTTTTTTCTTCCCAGTCTCCTATCGTCCATTTTGGTGAGCCTGTGTGAACTGTAGCCTCAGTTTCCTGCTCCCAGCTGACAGGAGTGTCACCCGGTGGGGTCCTCTGCTGCTGGAGCTCACCTGCTTCGAGGCTTGACATATTACGTGTAAAGAGATGGTATTCCGCAGACCTTGGTTGTAACCCTTAGTTATTTGAGCTGCTGTTGCCTTTCTGTCGTCTCAAACCCGTCTGCCCATAATCCTCTGACAACAACAAGGCACTGCTGTCCACACAACTGCCTCTCACTGGATGCTGTCTCCATTTTGGACCACTGTAAATGGTCTCCGTCAGTGGTCTAAAAATGAGATGGACTGAACTCCGGCAAGTAGTCTTCACTACGTCGAGATGCCTAAATGCACTGAGTTGCTGCCATGTGATAGGCTGATTAGCTGTTTGTGTTAACCAGCATTAAAAATAAAGTGGCCGGTGGGTGTGGCTCGCAATCAAAAGTTGATTTGGTCAAAATGTTCTGCATCAGAGCTGGCAGAGTCACTGTCAAGTAAAATCTCCCATTCTTATTATAAATACGAACTTGGTGGAAGGTGAAATCTGGATGTGCATCGTTGGACGTGAGTGTTTGAGACTTACCCTGTTCACAGTTGACGCCCTTGTAGGCCGGAGTGCAGATGCAGATCCCCTGGATGCAGGTGCCGTGGTTAGAGCAGGTGGGGTCGATACACTGCCCTTCCTCCACGTTGCACTCCGCCCCCTTCCAGCCCTCCAGGCACACGCACCTCCCTTTCTCGTACACGCCGTTGCCGCTGCACAACACCGGGCACGAGTCTGCGACAGGAAACAACTGGGATTACTCGCCGAGGACCCGCACGCCGACCCGCGGCGCAGCACATTAGCCGGGGAGCCCGCCTTAACCCACCACGAGCGGGGCTGCGCACTCTTATCTCAGCTAGCGCGCAGATTCAGCAAATCCCTGAACAGCCGCTCTCTCTGCCCGTCGTTTCTGTCTCTTCCACGCACACACTCGAGCTTATCCCTCACGCTGTTTCAATTTACTTGAGCACCACCTGAGCCCGGCTACCAAGGCAATCCAGGAATTGCAGAAAATCCTCCCGGCGTCCCCTTCGCCCGCTCCGAACGGGCCGTGAAAACAATTGTGAAAACGGAAGATTAGGAAGGAGAGCATTAGGCGTTTACAGAATGGAGGTGAAGAGCGGCGCTTCCTCCACGCACAGAGGGAGAGCAGTGTGGCTAATGTAATGACAGGCAGGGAGAATAAAGTCTGCCGGCGTCGGAGGACACGCTGACAGCTCCAGCTCAGGACTTCAAATGCATCAGAATAGGAATCCACAACCCTCTTTTTTTTGTTTTTTATTTAATCGCCCGCCACTGAAGGCCCAAGATAATAAAGTTTGCGCTCATGTCTGTTTATCTTCCGTGTTAGCAAAATATCTCCTGAAACTCAAAAAAACAATCACTGGATATGCATCTACAACTGATCATTTAAGATGTCTGCCGCAGCTAACTGACCTTGACAAACACAAACAAGGCTACAACTCAGATACTGAGCTATCATGTGGTATGGTAGTAGCTGAGAGTCATGCCCAACCTACACTCCAAGCACTAACTCAACGCACAAGATCTGTTTTTAAAACTTTGCCTTTGCCTAGCGGAGTCAGCCGTGTCTGTCTGTTAGCAAAATATCTCATAAACCACTGAATATATCGCAATAAAACTTTCAAAAAGCAATCATTGGATGTACAACTACAACAGGTTAACTTTTACAGTCAATTTGCTTCAAGATGGCCGCCACAGCTAACTAACCTTAGCAAACACAAAAATAACCACAACTTTGCCAATTTTACAAATATCGAGCTCAAAATTGGTGCAGTAGTAACTGAGCCTTTTCCTCAACGCATACTACAAGCACAACATACAGAGCAAGAGCGTTGCTTAAAACTGTGGTATTAACTGATGGCATCAGCCTCTGTCTGTTAGCAAAATATCTTGTGAATCCCTCAACAGATTTGAATGAAACCTGCACAAAACAATCATTAAACAGACACCTACAACCGACTAACTTTTGGATTCAATCCAATTCGATGCGGCCTCCACAGCCAGCTGACCTTAGCAAGCCCAAAATGAGACACAACTCAGTCAGTTTTACAGATATTAGGCTAAAAATTGGCGCGGTTGTAGCAGAGAGTCGTTGTCAACACATACTCCAAGTAGAAATAGATCTCGCGAGATCTTTCCCATATCACATCAGACGGCGCAAAACGTCAATTACAAGGTTTGAGAAAATGGCTACAATGCTGTCATTTCTCATCATGAAGTGGTTTTAGTTTAATCTGGCATGAATGGTGGGAGTGTGATAGGCATTCCTTCAAGGAACGCTCGGCCTTTAATGATATTTCCGGGGTCATCCGCAGCGAAGGGCCCGTGCGCGCGCTCGTGCATGGGAGCACGTGTTATACGTTTGCTTGAGCCGCAGTTAAATCCCAACACTCTGCCGAGTGATAAATCCAGGCCCGGCTTTTTGTTTTTGTTTTGTTTTTTTCCTTTTACAAGTGATGCTAAAACCCGGTCTGCAGGTTCTTTCGAGCGGAGAACGCACAAACAAATGAGCAAAAGATGAGAGGTGGGGGATGAATAAATTATGAGCATAAATAAATCACGAGAGGCGATAATCATATCACCTGTTTCCACGCAGTCAGACAGATACAACTGCTGTAATTTTACAAAGATGGAATGTAAAATGGGTGAGGGGAGAGGGAGGGGGTGAGACAGAGGTGGGAGGGGTGGTCAGAGGAAACAGTGAAGGGGGAGAGGAAGATACTAAAGGAGGGCGAAACGGTGGCGGCTCCACATACGGCAACTATATAACAAAAGCTGCCGGTCAAACACTAATCCCCTCCCTGATTACCTGTGATGGTATAGTAATCGGGGACAAATAAAAGGGTGGCTGGCGATGCAAACCGCGGGACGTGACCAGGTCAGGACTGCTGCTTCCTACCGAACGTGTTCGAGGGCAGAACCAGTGAGCCCGCTGAGCCTTAAAGCAACAGTTCAGTCTGAAGACCCCACCTCATCACCATAAAGGGAACTGAATGTACTGGAATCCGTACTGTTAAGGTCCGTCCCAGTGTTTTGTTCTACAGCTGGGTGTGGTAAAGGTTTATAAAAAGAAGCAGCCCCAGAGGAAGGGGGGGGGGATCTTCACAGATTGGACCAGAAGTCCCGATTCGGCACAGACTCTGTTATTTTGAATAAACTCTCACTGTTCAAGAATAACTTATGTCTGTAAAGTCATTTCTTTTGATCAGTACATTGTTGCTGCCATTATGAAGACCCAGAAGAACGTCCACCTTTGGAAGACACTTCAGTGTCATTACAGGACTCCAATCTGAAACGTGTCACAGCAGCCGCCCCGCCCCCACCCGTCCCCCGGCCGGTATTTTCGCATTACAAAGTTATTTTAGCAGAAATATTATTATATTCGACAGGCCGTGCAGGAAGTGCTACAGACAGCTGCTTCTGCCACTATTTGCACTTGTAAATAACTACACATTTGTTCAACAGGTAAGGTAATATTGTTCCTAACCTTTCCATAAAATCTACTTTACGAGAGCTTTCATTTTAAAACATCACTGCGAGAACAGTTGCGGGGTTTTTTTTTTTGTTTTTTTCCTTGTTTAAGTAGTTTCTTTAAAAAAAATCAGCAGAATCAAAGTGACAGGAAATAGATGGGACACGAAGACGGGAAACCTGATTCTGTAGGGGAAGCAAAACTTATGGCAGTAGATCAATACCAAGCCTACATGACTGCTGGTGTTCCAGCAGAACCGGGTGATGATTTATACTGAGCAGAGTAACACAAGTCTGTTCGGTTTCAGTGGAAAAAATAAAAAAAATACATATGTAATAACAACAAAATAAAACAATACAGCTAAGAAAACAAAGAGGGGGAAGAAAACTAAGAAATGATCAAATATTTATAATGTTTGTTCAAAAGCAGGTAGAAATAAAACTGGAGTGAATCCAGTCAGTTACTGAGATTACAAATATGTCTTAAAGACAAAACCCTGGATGACTCTTGGTTTTCTGCTTTTAAACTCAGATAAGACAGAGGTAGTGGTCTGTGGTGCTGAGCATCGTAAGAACAAACTTTGCTTCCTGTCACTCCCTCTGGATGACATTAATTTGGCCCCCAGTTCTGATGTAAAGAACCTTGGTGTTATTTTTGGATCAGGATATGTCTTTCAACCCCCACATTAAAAATGTTACCAGGGACGCTTCCTTCCAGCTGCGTAACATCATTAAAACTGGAAACATCTTGTTTTAAAATGATGCAGGAAATCTACTCCATGCATTTATCACGTCTAGGCTGGACTACTGTAATTCTTTATTATCTGGGTATCCAAAATGCTGTTTCACTCCATTGGCTCTCTGTTAAATTTAGAGCAGCATTTTAAACCTTTCTCCCGTACAAAACTCTAAACAACCAAGCTTGATCCTGTTTTAACCCCAATCTGATATAAGATGGAGCTCCATCTTATATTAATTATCTTATTGTTCCATATTTTCCTAACAGAGCACTTCGCTCTCAGACTGCAGGTTTACTTGTTGTTCCTAACAGGAGGCAGAGCTTGTAGTTCTCAGGCTCCTCTCTGGTGGAACCAACTTATAGTTTCTGTCCATGAGGCTGACACCCTGTTTACTTTTAAGACTTTCCTTTTTGATCAATCCTATAGTTGGGGTTGGTTTGGGTTTCTTGAGGCATCCCTTAGTTCTGCTGCTATAGACAGACAAACTGTCCACATGTCCTCTCTGCTGCTGTCTTTAGTCTCTCTACTGTAATTATTTCTATCTTTAACATGATTTTCTTTGATTTCTTCCCATAGAAACTCCACCTGGATCAGTCATTCTGTGTTTGTCTGAGTTTCTTTCCTGTCCTCTTAGTCCACAGCCGGTCGAATCAGATGGCCGCCTATCCTGAGCCTGGTTCTGGTTCTGGTTCTGCTGGAGGTTTCTTCCTGCTAAAAGGGAGTTTTTCATTCCCACTGTTACCAATGAGCTGCTCAGGATGGGAGACTGCGACAAAGTGAAGATTCGACGCAATCTGCTGGCTTCCTTAGACACTAGATAACTTTTCATAATGTACTGTATGTGAATGTATTGTATTATAACTGGATTGAATTGACTGTAATTAGATTTGGATGTTTCTATTCTAAAAATAAACGTGGACTTGTTATTTCAGCTGTGCAGTGCCCTGGGACGACTTTTGCTGTAAACTGGCCGTTATATGTATGAAGTGGACTGAATTGAACTTGATGTATGATTTTTTTAATTCTTGTTATTGTTTATGGGAGATTACTGAGCCCCTATCAAATTATCATGAGTAGAACTTTACCGGGTTTGATCCCCCCCCCCCCATCGTTTAAAACTCCTTTTCTTCTCCAATGTCTCGGGAAACATGTCTCACCTTTGGCACAATCGGGACCCAGGAACCCGGCGAAGCAGTGGCAGTGTCCGGCCACACACTCTCCGTTCCCGTTACAGTCCGTGGAGCAGCCGTCCATGGAGTCTGCGGGACCACACACACACACACATTTATGAATCGAGCTCAAAAGTCCTGGAAAAGAAAAGCAGAACTATTCGGCACGACTTCATGAGCTGGCATCGCTCTCCGTGTTATTGAATGAAAGATCTGATAAGCAACGGATGGCTCCCCAGACACACGGGGGCTGGATTAGATTAGTCTGATCCAGCTGCTATCGCTCTCTGGGGAGCGGCCAAGCACTCACTTACACTCAGTACCACTGAGCACATTAAACCGCATTACAGGTTGGAAAACGCACCGCTCGCAAATTTACAATCGTCCAGGCCGCAATCAACAAACTGTTTACAAGGGCGCCTCCCGAAACGAGACGGAGCCGAATGGAAGGCGACGGGCGGAACTGTCGCCGCCGCAGCCGCCGTGGCGCTTCTGTCTCACCGGCGTGCCCGAATTCGATCAAGTCTTCTTCTTTGGAGGCAAACGCGTTTTAGGAATTGAGCAAAAAACGAAATTCATGACGCTTGGTAAAGAGAAAAAGGAGGATTTAATCCCAATACGCGGAGGTGGGGTGTGTGAAGTTCAATTTCTCAGGGTTGTTTTATACCGCGAATCTTACTGGAAAACATAAATTATGCAAAGCGACAAGTTTGTGAAAAGTCTTGCAGTGTTTCAAAGTAAAATCGTCACTCTCTACCAAACCAAATCTTACCTCAATATCTGCAAAACTGCCCGAGTTGTAGCCATTTCTTCGTTGGTTAAATCTGATTAGCTGTGGCGGCCATCTTGAATTAGATTGACTCCAAATGTTTATCAGATGTAGACAGACATCCAGAGATTACTTTCTGAGAGTTTCATTAAAATATGACCAGTGGTTCATCAGATATTTTGCTAACAGACAAACAGGGTCAAGTGCAACAGTTAAGGCTCAGGTTTTAGGCAACTTTTTTGTACAATGTGTAGCACTTCACAAACCCGGTGTATGGGTTTTGAATGAATCTCAGCTACTACCAGAATAAATTTAGGCACAGATTCTGTACAACTGACTAATTTTTAGCCATTCTTGTATTTTCTAAGGCCAGCTGGCTGTAGCGGCCATCTTGAATTAGGTTAACTCCAAAAGTTAATTAATTGTAAATGTACATCCATGGACTATTTCCTAAAAATTTCATTTAAAAAAGCATATTAGTTTATGAGGTATTTTGCTAACAGACAGACAGCGTTGACTCCACATAGTTAATAGCAGAACTTTAAACAAAAGTTTTGTGCAGTCTCTTTGCGATCATAATATATGGTGGGGATCAGTCTCAGCTACTACCACACCAAACCATAGCTCAATATCTGTAAAACTGACTGAGCTGCAGCCATTTTCGTGCTTTTTATGGTCAGTGGGCTGTGGCGGCCATCTTGAATCGGGCTGCCTCCAAAAGTTAATGAGCTGTTGATGCGTCTCCCATGGTTACTACTGCAAGTTTCATTCAAACTCGGGCCATTAGTTTATGAGGTACTTTGTTAACAGACAGGCACACACATGCAGACACGGGCGAAAAACGTCGTCTGCCGTCGCCTCTCCTCTCCTCTTCGGGCGACGACGAAACGAAATTTCATCAAAGTTCTTCATCAAACTTGTATGAGCTGCCTTTCTTCTACTGTCTTTCCCGTTTCCCTCCCACTGATACGTCCATCACGGCGAGCTGAATTCTCCGGGAGCAGGCCGCGTGGCAACGATAGATAAAGAACACTCCTCCTCCTCCTCTTCTTCTTCTTCTTCTTCTGCTGCTGCTGCTGCTGCTTTTGGAGCGTTACATAAGGCTGCTGAGCTCTGTCAGCTCTGCCTGAGATGGAGGACTGTGGCGAGGAGGTTACCCAGGGGCTCGCCAGAGTCGGGGGATTTGAGCGGCGCCGCTGCTCGTCGTGTGCCAGCTAGAGTAATTAAAAACGAGTGTCGGGGATGTCATCCTCCACCTGACCCCCGCGCCGCATCCCCTCCACCCCCACCACCACCACCCCGGGCTCGCCTCCTCCGAACCAGGATCCGCTCCGGAGTCAAGCCGCCGCCGCCTGCTGCCTAAGTCCCCGCTGGCTCGCCCCGTTCGGGGATGACGAATCCTTCGGTGGCACGCCTCGGGCTCGCCAACACACACACACAGAGCTGAAGTTATTATGTGACACCAGCCTTGAGGCGCGTGTGACACATGCTAATGAGACGGGGCCCCAGCCAGTAGCCGGCAGCGCCGCGTTATCCTCAGGAGCAGCGCATCACTGCAGAAAGCAAAGTCATTTTCACCTCCATCACCTGTCATCGTCAGACTGATGGAGAGAAGGAGTGCCAATCATCTCCTCTCCCACACAGTCGGGAGGACTTACATTTGTTTCTCCATATGTGACTCTTTCTCTCTAGTACAAAAAAAAAAAGAAAGAAGGCTTCATATATTCCAATATGGCGTTCGGCACCTCGACACATGAGACGAGCTCGAACTTATCTGCAAGGTCAGAGAGTTCCTTTGAATCCGCCCGAGACGAGCGGCCCATCCGAAAGGCTCCCGAGGCTTTAAAAGGCGCCGGGTTATAACAGTGATGGAAGCTCGGTGTCTTTCAGGTCAGTAAAAAAATAAAACTTCAGGCAATTAGGAGCTAATGTTGAAGGAGCCGTGCCCCTGTACGCTGCGGTGAAGAGTGTGTGTGTGTTTGTGTGTGTGTGTGAGGGGGCAGTTTCATGGGACACCCACTCCGTTCTTTCCACCGACTAAACCCCATCCAGTTAGAAACCGCTCATGCCATAAGTTATTGAAGTTAAATGCTATTATAAAATGGCTGCTTCCAGCCGCGGCCCCTGATTGGCCAAATAAGCATTCCAATTGTGCTTTACGAGCCCGTAAAGTCTTGACCATGCTTTATGAACCTTGGGCTTTATGAATTTATGGAAAAATGAATGGGGCTGCTCGGCTAACTAGAAATCTCCAGCAGCGAGACGATCATCTCCTCGATTCTTTAATTCATTTATCTATTTCATTTTTTAAATTTTTTTGTTTATCGCCCGTAAGCTCGAGCTCTTTTCGGCCGCGCGCTAAGAGCCAGGTGAGAGGGTCGTTGGAGTGGAGGTGACAAAACATGGCGGAAATCGTTCGGCCCGAGCTCCTGCAGGTCCTGTTTTTTTTTTGTTTGTTTTTTTTGGTTCAAAATATGCCTAAAGATGTCATTTTTATCTCGAGGCAATAGTTCAGATCTTCATGGGTATCTGTGGAAAGGTCATGAAGAGGTAATATCTTACCTGCTGTAGATAGTTTTTGAATCACTTCTGTTTGATAGCAACTTATCCGTTTGAATGCAGTTCGTGCAAACTAATTATTATAAACCTTTAAATGGCCACTGGTTTCACATTACGACGATTTTTACATAGATTTCTGTGATAGCAGAATAGCAGCAGCTAGCTGTAGCGTTTCCCATACAGCTCGTGAAGGAATATGATCATTTAATTCTCAGAATAACTCCGACTAGCCGTTAGCTTGCCAATTCAGTCAGACGACGGACCATATAAATCCAGAAGCTGAACCCATGACTTGACCAACCTTCACTGTCGGCTGGTTATCTGAACAAGATTTAAGCCCCGCCTCCACCCCCAATTTTTGTTTTTTTTGGTGTTGACTCTGGTCGATTCACGTAAAAACGCTTCTGTATGTTCAAATATTCACCTTTCTAATTCATTTAGCTGTAGTGAGTTACTAAGAAGAAAGCTCAGGTAGCGCAGGGGGAGTAGGCGGGGCTTAAAGCGCAGCGTTGCTAGTGCGCAGACACTGGTCCCAAAAAAAAAAAAAAACAATTGTTAGATTCAAACCTCAACAAGAAGAAAAGGCGGGAACTCTCAGTCTATTAATAGATACAGTTTATGGGCCAAACTAAATCTTTATTTCTCCAAAGTGAGGTCATTCCAAGAGCTGTCTACAACAGGTAAGATATTCGTTGTTCATAACCTTTCATAAAAGATGGAAACTGTGGAGTTTATCCCAGCAGATTTTGTCTACAACTGATCATATGTATTCAGAATCAGCTGTAGTGTCCTAACAAAACTAAGACTTTAAATTAAAAAACTAAAAGTCTTTAAGAAGAGAAAAGCAATAAAACAAGTTCAAGTTCTTTTTGACAGACGAACAAATTCCTCAGAAACAGCCGGAGCTCGTCTTGGATCTTCTGACAGCAGTAACTATTTGCAAAATTATTCGTTTAAGCATCTCTGGCTTTTCATCACGTTGTTCATTTCTTTTCTTTTTTTTTTTACTTTTCATTGTTGTTCTTTTCATACCGTCCCTGCGTCGTCATCGTCATCTTCTTCTTCTGAAAAGGCCCCAAATTGAACAACGGGCCAGGATAAATATTGCCTTTTTTTAACAATCAGTCGTCAGGATTTTGATTGTTGTTCTGCTTTCGGTAGCGTCTGTCTGTGTGTGTGTCTGTCTGTGTGTGTGTCTGTGTGTCTGTGCACAAGATCACTCAGGAAGGTATGAACAGATCTTCATGACATTCTCAGGAAACGTCAAACAATGCGGGGTTAGATGTTGGTGCTGAACCGGTCAAAGGTCAAAGGTCAAGCCAGTGCTCCAACTCTGCAGCTGTATAACAGGAATGTTAAACTCCACAGTTGGACACCTCATGGGTCGAGGGTGATCACCATTGATTTTAAGGTGACGGGGTCAAAGGTCAACGTCACAGATGACCTTGCACTCTAACTATGCAACCACGTAACGGAGGGAAATTAAACTGCACAGTTGGACACTTCTCAGATCACCATTGATTTTAGGGTTCATGGGGTCAAAGGTCAACCTCACAGTTGACCTTGTGCTCTAACTGTGCCACAGTGTCATGTAGGAACGTCAAACTGGACACCTCTTGGGTCAAAGATGATGCCTGTTGATTTCAAGGTTCATGGGGTCAAAGGTCAAAAGTCACAGATGACCTTGCGCTCTTACTATGCAACCATGTAACTTTGACACCTCTTAAGTCAAGGGTGATCACCATTGATTTCAAGGTCATGGGGTCAAATGTCAGCCTCACGGTTGACCCAGAGCTCTAACTCTTCAACAGTGTCATGTAGGAAGGTCAAACTGCACAGCTGGACACCTCATGGGTCAAAGGTGATGCCTGTTGATTTCAAGGTTCATGGGGTCAAAGGTCACAGGTAACCCCTTTGTTAAAACCTTGTCTCTGCTCCTAAATGTGACCCTTTTGTTTCCACCAAGGAGGTTCTGTTTCCGGTCGTGTCCGCTGGTTTGTCTGCCTGTCTGTTAGCAAAGATCAGGTAAAAACTAAAGAACAGATTTGGAGGAAATGTTCAGGAAATGTTGGGGTTGTTACAAAAAACAGTGGCTTACATTTTTTTTAGTGATCCAGATTATGAACCGGATCGCACTGTTTTCTAATCACGCCGTGGCCTTGGAGGAGGTTTGCGCTCTCTGAGTGCTTCTAGTTACTTCCCTTTTTTTTTTCCCTCCTCGTATCAAAAACTATACAACCGTGACTTTCCACAACAGGGTCTCCTGTCGTCATGTTTGCTCGTCTTGCAGCAACGTTTTAAACACCAGGACCACTTTTACCTAGCGTGTGCAGATTTTTTGACAGCGCAATCAGCATCATCTCATACTACATCCCGTCCGGTAACTCCTCAGGTTTCCCCCCCTTGTTGTAAGCGATGCCGCATCGATTTCCGATCATTTGTATTCCTTTACTTTCACAGCGGTCCGTCGCTCCTCCTTCTTCTCTTCTTCCCTCTTTCTTATTTAAGCTTTTTGATGTTTTGTCGTATTCTGTTACTGCGCCGCGGCGGAAAAGCTCAGTTTCCAGACAGAGACCATCTGGTTTGGCCGCCCCTCTGATTCACCTGCCTCCAGTAGACACAGTCAACGGGTTTGAAACGGGCAGTAAAATGAACTCTGACGCCCATCCATAAATATTCCTTTTTGGTTTTTATTGAAATAAAACTGGATTCATTATACGGGGACACCATTTTCAACTGAACACCTCAGCTTGTTTTCAATATCGGGACGCAATGAATAAAAAAAAAAAGGGGGGTGGGGTGATTTTTTTTGTTTATTTATTTTTTCCAGCTCAAGTAACTCGACTCGAAAAGGTTGGGTCTATTCTCGACTTTTGCAGACGGCAACGTGTCAACAATTGTTTGACAACTCTGAAATAAAATCTGTGTTTAGCTGTCACGCGCTGTCAGTCAGTGTGAAAAGGACACTGTCGATACGAGGATGAAAGATGTCTTCAGTGCACTGTTTCTGGCTCCGTGGAGCTGTCGGCTGATTGGAGTTGGGGAACTTGTTGAAACCCAGATTCGGTTTGAAAAAAGCACGAAGGAACCTCGGCGAAATTAGCCCTGAGCTAATTTTATCACCTGTTTTTTTTTTCTTTTATTTTTTAGGTTTTGTCATGTTTTTGCCCCGTGTGAGTGTGTTTCTTTGCCTTTGGCTAAATATCTCGTGAACGACTGGACAAACTTTTGGAATCACTCCAGTTCAAGATGGCCGCCACAGCTAAGCGACCTCGGCACACGCAGAAATGGACATAACGCTGCTAATTTTAGAAATACGGAGCTAAAATTTGCTATTTTTGTAATATGACCTTGAAGCACCAACTGGTCGCACAAGATCTGCTTTTAAAACGTTGCCATTAACTGATAAAGACAACTGTGTCTGTCTGTTAGCAAAATATCTCATGAACTACTGGATGGATTTTTAATAAACTCTCAAAAAATTATCACTGGGTGTAGATCTACAAGTGATAAACTTTTAGAGTCCACCCCATTCAAGATGGCCGCCACAGCTAAGTGACTCTAGCACACACAAAAGTTGCTGTAACTCAACCAGTTTTATAAATATTAAATAAAACTTTGGTGTGGTGGTGATTAAGCATTACCCTTAAAAGAGAGTTCAGGCACTACATGTTAACCAATGTTTTGCTTGAAACTTGAACAATAAATGTTTGCATCAATCTTGTCTGTCTGTTTGCAAAAAACCACTGGACAAATGAGGGATATCCACTGGACAAACTGTAACGAAAACTCTCAGAAAGTAATGACTGGATGTACGAAAGTAATGACTGGATGTACGTCTGCAACTGATTAACTTTTGGAATCACTCCAGTTCAAGATGTCCGCCACAGCTAAGCACCCTCACCAAACACAGAAACGATTACAACTCAGCTGATTTTGGATAAAACTAAGCTAAAATATGATACGTTCGTAGCTGAGAGTTATAGCTAATATAAACTTCAAGCACCGACCTTCTGCACAAGATCCGTTTTTTAAAACTTTGCTATTTACTATTAAAGTCAACTGCGACTGTCTGTTAGCAAAATATCTCGTGAACCACTGGACAAACGTAAATGAAACTCTCAGAATGTAACCACTGGATGAACACCTACAACTGATTCACTTTTGGAATCACTCCAATTCAAGATGGCCGCCACAGCCGTTCAACATCAGCCGACGCAAAAGTGGCTGCAACTCTGTCAGCTTTACAGACGGTAGGCTCAAATTTGGCGAGGCAGTAGCTGGGAGTCACCCCCAACGCATCCTCTGAGCGCTGTCGCGTTTCGCAAGACCTGACGAAAAATGCGTGCGACCACGCGCCGTCTCTTTTACGAGGTTTCCACTAAAACCTCTCCGTCCCTTTTCTCAGCGTAATAACATTTTGATTCAAAGCCCCGCCATAAAAGGCGGTGGGCCTTTAATTACGCTCGAAGCCGTGCTCAACCTGACTGCTAGCTGGATTACCAGTTTGCAAAATAAATTAACGAAATTTCGAACACATTTTTAATTTTTTTTTGTTTTTGTTTTTTTTGGAGGGAGGGTCCCTTAAACACCGGATTCTCTTAAGGTATGCTGGACAATGAGGGAGGGAAGAAATTGCCCCGCTAATTATCCACTTGTCTATATTCAGCCACGTACTCTTGCATTATTCACATCTGCCAGTCGTGTGTGTCGCTGCGATGAGCTGCAGTTAGCAAGCCCTGTTATTATTACAGGAGCTGTCCTCCCCTCTCTTCCTGCCACGCCAAACTAACTTGTCTAATAGGGAAAGTTTCCCCCCCAAAAAAATGTCAGCCAGTTTTCAAAGCTCTCTTAAACATGTTTCTGTGTCTCTGCATTAAAAGAAATTTAAAAAATAAACGTCTGCTAGGCCTTTAATAAAAATTAAAGGCCTAGCATCTTTTGAAGGACTGGCATGCCAGACGCCGGAGTTGTTAAAAAGAATTCTTGTACCGAGCAACGATGTGGCCATTTTGGTCAGTTCTTGACAATAATGTTATGCCTCAGCTCACAAATGACTCTCGTGACTCTTGATAAACTTGTTTCTGCTTTTATTTGGAATAGTAAGTCCCCCAGGATACGTAAAGATTTTATGCAGAGACCTCGACCCATGGGTGGATTGGCTTTGCCAAATTTCCAGTCCTATTACTGGGCAGCTAATATACGAAACATGCTATATTGGATTAGTGACTTTCCTACAGAAACCCCTTCTTGGGTTCACATTGAGTTGTTTAACTGTGGCCAGACTTGCCTACCTGCTTTACTAACCTCCGCTCTCCCTTTGGAAATATCTACCTATAAATGCAATCCTGTGTTATATAACTCCTTGAGGATCTGGGTACAGTGTAGGAAAAGATTTGGGCTACATTTTATGTCAAATAAAACTCCTATTTGCTCAAATCATATGTTCCCACCTTCTATGTCTGATTTTGCCTTTAGAATTTGGAAAAGAAATGGATTAAGTAAGGTAAAACACCTTTTCATTGATGGGATATTTGCATCATTTACACAACTCATAGAACAGTTTAATATCCCGCGTACACATTTTTTCCGCTATTTGCAATTGCGGCATTTTGTGAAGAATGGATATCCCTCATTTCCTAAACCACCTGAGGAAACGACTCTGGATAAAATCATAGATATAAAGATTCATAAAAGGGGGGTAATTAAAGAGATCTATACTATACTGCTAGATCTACAATCTCCTTCTCTTTCCATTATTAAATCACATTGGGAGAAAGATCTTGCAGTTACATTAACAGATGAGCTCTGGCAAGCTATTCTTCACAGGGTACACTCCTCTTCTATATGCGCTAGGCACGGGCTCCTTCAGTTCAAAGTCCTGCACCGGTTGCATATCTCTAAAGAAAAGCTAGCTAAGTTTTATCCTGGGACTGACCCCTTGTGTAACCGATGCAAGTCAGACGTTGGTTCCCTTTTTCACACTTTCTGGGCATGTTCAAATCGTAATACCTATTGGACATCTATATTCAATACACTCTCAGAAATATACAATGTTAGATTTGACTCTCCTGCTTTAACTGCAATTTTTGAAGTCATACCTCCAAATATTTTATTTTCCAAGAATAATTCGAATACACTAGCTTTTGCTACGTTGATTGCGAGGCGTTTGATACTTCTGAGGTGGAAACAGGAGGCACCTCCTACACATGAGCAGTGGCTTGCAGAGCTCATGAGGTTTTTACATTTAGAAAAGATGAGATGTACATTGGCAGGTTCAACTGCTAAATTTGTCAAGGCATGGCAGCCATTTCTACAATACATGGAAACATTTAAGATGAGTACCCCGTCGTAACTAAATTACTGCTTCTTTTGGTTAGCTGTAAAGTGAAGAGATTTTTGTATCTTCATTGTTTTTTTTTTTTGTTTTGTTTTTTTTTTGTTTGTTTTCTTTCACGTAAGGGTTTTATATGTTAGCATGGACAGCACTGTATAAAACTTGAATGTTGTAAGGAACATGCTGTAAAAATTGATAAATAAAGTTTAAAAAAAAAAAAAAAGACTCTCGGGGTTCGGCCATTTCGTCCATTCCTGTCTGAGTGTATTTAAACTTTATTCGTATTTTGCTCTGATTTGTTTCATCTTTGTGGTGTGTTGTTTTGACCACTTTGTGATTTTTGTCATTAAAGGCATTGGACTTATTATATAAATTACTTACTTGAAAACTTGTTTCAAATTTTAGCTCAATATATGGTAAAGTGGCTGAGTTATAAGCATTTTTGTGTTGGCTAAAGTCAATTAGCTGTGGCAGCCATCTTGAATCGGACTGAATCTTAAACTCAATCAGTTGTAGATGAACATCCAGTGATTACTTTCTGAGAGTATCAATAAAATCCATCCAGTGGTTCATGAGATATTCTGCTAACAGACAAAGAGTGTTCACGACAACAGTTATTGCTAAAATTTTGAGCAAAGATCTCACACAACGAGAGCATACTTTGAGTGTGTGTCGTGGATGACTCTTGGCTACAACCACAACAAAGTTTAGCACAATACCTGCAAAACTGAAAATGTTATCGCCATTTTTGTGTCCTTTAAGATTAGCTGCCTGTGGCAGCAATCTTTACACTGGTTCACTCCAAAAAGTAATCAGGTGTAGATGTGCAACCGATGATTATTTCCTGAAAGTTTCATTAAAATCTGCCCATTTGTTTATGGGTTTTTTTTTGCTAACAGACAAAAAGGGTCGACTCCTACAAGTAAATACAACATTTTAAACAAAGACCTCGTGCGACCTATTAGCACTCAGATTATGCGTTGGGGAACTGTCTCCGCTTTAATTACACCACATTTTAGCTCAACATCTGTAAAACTGACTCAGATTTGCTCAAGATTTTTTTGAAAGTCAGTTGGCTGTGGCGGCCATCTTAAAACTGTTAAATCGGCTTTCGCTGGCGGGCGATAACAAAGACGGAACAGGAGAGCCGACCATGTTTCAGCAGAAGGCACGTGAAAGGCAAAACAGAAAACCCGTCCGCGGTAATCCTCCTCACCTATAGGCGTGCTGTGGAGCAACACCTGCTCCAGGCTGCGTCCGTCGTTGTAGAGGGCGAGGTGCCACGTGCCGGGGTCCATGTACTCGATGAAGCCCGTCTCTTGCAGGCCGCTCAGCAGCAGGCCTTTGGGAGCTCTGGCGGCGGAGACGGGATCGGTCAGGGACCTGGGCAGGGCCTTCCCATCCAGCAGCTTCACGAAGTCGAACTGCACACAGGCACACGGGCACAGAGTTATCATCCGGCTGGCGCCAGCGAGACGGGGGGTTCACCAAACCTGCATTAATTCAGCGGATATCTGCGAGTCACGCTTGGCGCGGTGACGCGGGGCTGCTTTCGGGTGAAAGCCGAGCTGGGTGCAAGGAGTCGGGGAGTGCTATTACTGTGGAAGTGCAAAATGAGAATCCACATAAAACGAGGGGGAAATCGCTGATGCACTGCGTGTCCGAGCAAAAGAAAAAAAAAAAAAAAAACATCTTGTGGAGGGTCCAGTTTCGCGGGTGAGTTCTACAAAAGCAAAAGTAGCTGGAAAAATAGTGCAAAGAGGCAAATGACCCAGCGAGCCCTCTTGGGTTATTTAAACTGGCCATGGTCTGGTTAGTTTAAATATCGGTTTCAAAGTATACCACAGTGTTCAAAAGTCACAGCTGCAAAGTCACTAATTATTCCGTCATACTGTTCCCACAGTTTGAAACTCTAAAAACAAGATAACAGAGACAGGGTGTATTATTATTTTCGTTTCCCACCCTCCACTTCTGTGGCTGCACCTGCTGCTCTCGGCTGTCATTCAATTATGTAGGGTAGCTGACGAGGGTGGGAGGAACTCCTTTTAACCCTTTGTGCTCGTTAAGAAAAAAAAGAAGAAGAAGTTGTGGGTTGGCTGTACATTTAACCTGCAAACTACTCAGTCAGTCGTGGCTCGTCTACCAGAGAAGCAGCTCCCGTCTCTCCTTTTAAAGAAGCAAACGTTTGCAACGAGCTACAAGAGTTAGCAGCTGAAATACGGCTCGCTACGAAGGCTGATAACCGGGGCAAATTATTTTAACGTTACTAAATAAAGAGCAGAACAGCACAGAAGTGGTAAATTTCTGCGTAACAGGCACACTTCCTTTAGAATTATAAATATAAACTGACCTGGCGCTACAGTTTAGTGTGTGTCGAATAAGACAGGAATACAACAATTCTGCTTTCTTATTTCTCTTAATGGAAAACCCCGCTTCATTTCTTGCTACATAACAGTTGGCCAAACATAAAACAGTCTCTTAAAGAGGAAACCTCAGCGCCCCAGTTAATGAACAGCATTCATGTGAAGCGCTGCCTACAGTGTCGTTAAACAAGCTGCTCGTGGTGAATTATGTCCATAATGTCCCCTACAATCTGTTAAAACCCCAAAAAGTAAATAAATACATTTTAAAAAATCACTGTTTTCCAACTGCCTGCTATCTGGTGTGGAATTTAATAATGAATCCCAGTACATGCGAGTGAATGAGGGGTTTAGCTTTGCTCTTGAATATCACTGTAAATCAAACGGTTATAAATAGAAAAGCGGACGTCAAAGTGGTTTAAAATCCGTCCTGAGTGCAGGGAAACGCTGACAGGGTGACTGTCAACACGTCTCCCGATTCATATCTGCGCATTAAGATTAAATAAGTATGCATAAATATGTTATAAGGTATTAAAATACCATTATATCCCGAATATAATCATACGCGACAGTATCTAGGCAGCAGTGGGCGCTGAGCTTGCATTTCAGATTGTAAATGAAAGCAAATGAGGTTTTTATTTTATTTTTTTCTTTTAATACTGAAAAGAAGTGAGGCTGTGGTGTTTTGGCCCAAGGTTCTCACACCAGCCCATGTTTAGTCCCAACAGCGTCGAGACGAATTGGAGCAAATCTTCATCTAAAACTGGAAGCTTAGTGGACGTTTGAAACCGCTGCTTTTTGGCGGAGATCGGCGAGGATAAACACGCAGCAGTGCTGAGCAGACACCCAGCACTGCCGGTGGGACCGCCCCGTAGGACCACCCCGTAGGACCGCTCTGTCTGTCTGTCGGCGCAGGTCTGGTAATGATTACCGAACGATTGGCGTTTTTCTATTTTTTTTTACAAATCCAAATTCGCCTCCATCCTTTATGACATCCCCGAGGCATCCTGTTGTCAGCGCACAGCTCCATGTTTCTATGACAAGTTAAATAAAACTGTCTTGTTTCATGTTTTTATCCGCCAGTAACTACTACTGTCTCCATTCGCAGCTGTCAACTCAACAAGGCAAGAGAGGGTTTGGTTGTTTTTTTTTTTTGAAGACGTTGATGTTATAATCGTAATATCAGCAGTAGGCTGAAAGTTCTTAGACGTTCAGACCCCGGATCAACCCTATTCAATTAGTGGTAAAATGCCAGATGATGCTTCCTGGGATTCTGGGGTTGTGTGTCTCCCGTGCTTTCAGTCGTTTGTGCGTGACGACTAAAAGCAGTCAAAGTTTAGCTACAGATATCCAGGGCTAAACGAGACCTACAAATAAGCTCAGCGTTGAAACTGCTTAGATCATGAGGAGTTTTTAGTGTTTTTCCTAAACGTGGCTATGATCACCTGCTCTTTACAGGTCATCTCAGAACTCCTTTAATAAATACGGCCTTTTTAACCGTTTCCAACGCATTTAGTGAAAGCAGAACGTCTTCCTTCTCTGCGCACCTTCCTCTTTGCAACTTGAAGTCATGTCAAGCGCAAACCTAAAGCCATCCTCTGGCGTGTTGGAAGGCCATTTTTTTCTGAGGGGGCTGGGTGCAAATTCAGCTCTAATATCACACAAGACCAATGCTTCCAAAGGCTAGGTTAGCCAGTAGCAGAACGATCTTGTTTGCTTTTTTTCTTTTGGACTTTGGTGGTAATTCATCGCAACAAAAGCCAACTCCTCATCAACGCCCACGTTGAAACTAAATACCACACTCTACCAGGGCTGTGTGCCTAAATGGATGCCACTCGTCACGTGGTCGTGGTGACTGAATGGACAAGCGGCGCCATGGTCAAAATGGGCTTTCGACGTCTAGTCGTAGCAGCATGCCTGAGTCGTGTTCATGTTATAACTGCACCAATAAATGCAAAAAAGCATCTGGAACATCCTTCCATAGCTAAGTAAGCCTACATTATACAATTTTGCACAAATTGAGTTAATTTATCAGGAAAAACTACTTTTAAAACGTACTATGGTGGTAAATCTACTATGTTCACACTGACACTTTCTGGCTTTGCTTTTTATACAGGAAATGTATAACATGGCTGTTTTAATCTCCAAATTCATGAGACTAACTTCTGCTGCATGTCTAAGCAGTAATTTGGATCTAGAATTAAATTCCTCACATCCTGATTTCCTTGAAGCTTCAGCTCCTTCCGGTCTGGATCCTCCAACATATGATTGTGTTGGTTTTAACTGTAAACTTTGACACTAGTGTTGTTCCTATATTTGATAAAGAAGTGGAGGATGTTCCAGGCCTGCATGATGACAATCCATCTGTCCGATCCACGTCCTCCTAACTTCAGCTTCCTGCTGACTTCTGGCTCTCCTCTGCCTCCTTCGGCTTTCATCGTGTTTTAATTTCCTGTACCCGTGTGGTGAATTTTAGGAAGATCTCGCGTACAGCTGAAGACCTACATCATTTCAAAGACGACGTGTCTTCTCATCGACACACACGTGTTTGTTGACATTGCTCCCATTTTGGATCCTCCACGGCATCAATGACAGGAAGAGCTCCCTTTCTGTTTTTAACTCTATGATGCCACCGTGTACATATAAAAACTATCGACAAATCATAAACAACCCCAGAAATCAATCTCTTACTTTTGAACAACGGTTCATGCGAGTTTTAAACAGCTGCTTCTTGTAGCAGCCACCCGTGCTGCGGGGCTAACTCAAGCTTGCACGGTAACGGCAACGAAAGGCGGAGATTCACTTTCTGCTGATCTTTGTAATCATGTAACCGCCTGTGTTCGTTTGCCTGTCAGCAAAATATCTTGTGAACTACTGAACGTATGTCAATGAGACTCTCTCAAAAAGTACTTTTCAGATCAACCGAATTCGAGACAGCCACCACAAGTAATCGGCCTTAGCAAACAGAAAAAAAATGCTCTGTCTGTCAGTTTTACAAATATTGTGGTCTTATTTGGATTCGGCAGTAGCTGAGAGTCACTCCCAACACATACAGAAGGTGGACCTAACTCAGCTACTACCACAGCAATCTTTAGCTCAACATTCGTAAACTAACTAAATTAGAGCCGTGCGTGTGTTGTTTAATGCTGATTAGCTGTGGTGGCCATCTTAAATGAGACTGACTCCAAATGTTAGTTAGTTGTATATATCTATATATCTAAAGACATATAGATATTTACATACATCCAGTGGTTTCTTTTTGAGGGTTTTAATCAAATTTGTCCAGTGGTTCCCAAGCTATTTTGCTAACAAGACAGATGGATCAGCACACACTCACACAAAAACACACAATTACATGATTGCCAACCTTCCCCGGCAGAGCTCGCCTTAATAAGTCCGTGCTGCCCGTGTGACTGATTTCATCTCGGAATGGATAACTGTGGCTGCGACAGGGCACCGGTCCGCACCTTTCAGGCACCTGTTTTAAGCACCAACAGCCGCAACGCGAAGCCCAAGCTGACTGCGCGACAGGCGACAGGCGACAGGTGCAGAGTCTTAGTAAATCTGCTCCTCTCCTACGGGCTTTACAACCTGCCATGTTAGTTAAAGCATCGGCACACTTTAGCACCCAATTTTCAAATGGAGCAGACTTTTGTTTCATCTGTCTAAAGCATTTTTTTTTTTTTTTTTTTTTTGGGGGGGGGGGGGGTTCTTTTCCTCCTTCTCCACTTCTTCCCACCCTCCTCTCCCTCTCTCCCTCTCTCCCTTCCTCCATCCATCCTGAGTCCTCCTTGAACTATCAGCCCTCGCTGAGTTTCATTCCCCCTGAGGGCTCTGTGTCACACTAATGTCAAAAACAACTAATTAGACCTCTTCATGCAGACAAGAGCAGGGGCGCGCTGATGTTAAAAAGCAGATGACTTAGTGTGTGTGTGTGTGTCTGTGTGTGTGTGGTATCTTTGCGTTGGTGCTTGTTACATGGCACAGGGCCACTCTATAAAGTGTGTGTGTTTGCGCCTTAAGACACAGAAATAATTGTTTCCCTGGAAAAACAATGCACATGCACACTTTTAAAGTCGGTTAGAAAAGATTTCTGTCCCCGTGGGGAGACTTTCGTCTTCCAAGTACTTTTTCAGTTGTAGAATTGCAACATTTACCAGCACAGCCTCTATCTGCTGCGTGGGAAACTCAGCTTTGATTACTTTGCTTAATCTGGGGGAATGGGGGGGGGGGAAAGAAAGGTGGAAATAGTTTTCCATCATTTGGAACATTGTGTTCGAACACAGCTGAACTCACAATTAAATTGTTCTTGTTTGCATTCCCCCCCGTTGTCAAAAACCGGTTTGAAATGGTGATTCGTTCACGGCTCATAACTGTTACCTGTTTAAACAAGAAGATAACAATCCACGCTCGGCTGCGCTGACATATCAATCAGAGTGTTATTGTGTTCTCATAAATTTGCCTGACAAACGCGCATAAATACAGTTTACGGGCACCTGTCTGACTGCAAATCAATAGCTGCAATTGTGAGCGACAAATTGTTCCGACGGGATGCGGAGAAGCCCTGCGTTCAGAGAAACGAGAAATGTCGAAAGGCAGTCATAATCAGAGGAAAGGAAAAACCCGAGGTGACCTTTTTTTTTGGAGCATTTGGTGGCTTGGATTCGCGAGGAGAGGAAAGTCCACCCTCTGGTAATTCTATCAGGACATCATAAAAATCCTCCGGTCTGCACCGGGTTCTGAAACGATTCAAATCTCACCTCAAGCGTACGAAAACGACACAACGGATTCCACCGTGTCGTTATTTATTAAAGCCGGAACGAAGGCGAAATGGGAAAGCTGCGTGAAGGCAGGCCACCTCACGACTCGGCAGCTTGCAGAACCACCTTTTTCTCAAAAAGACCTTCTCTGTGTGTCTTTATCGCATCGTTGTGGAGGAATTTCGACCCACTCTTCCTCACAGCGTCGCCTCGGTGCGTAAAAGGTTTGTTGACTCCGTTTCCGAACAGCTCTCTGAATGTCCCACCGCTGTGTTCGGGATCTTCGTTCTGTCGCATCACGACCCAGTTTGCTCCTTCAGCTCTCAGACAGTCGTCCTCACATTTAACTCCAGAGTCCGCGGTCGACTCGATGACTGTAAGGTGTCCGGAACCTGTGGCTGTAAAAGCAAACCCAGACCACCACCCCTCCACCACCATGCTGACAGCTGATATGAGGTGTTTGTGCCGATATGCTGAGCTCCATTTTCACCAAACAAGTCTCGAATGATTTCCTCCTGTGAATGATGGACTCCAACTAGTTTGGAAATGACCTTTGACCCTTCCCAGATTGATGAGCAGCAACAGTTGATGTCTTTCTGCCTTGGCATTAACACAATGCCAAGGCAGAAAGACATCAGCAGCAACCTGGCTGCTACTTTCCCTCTTAAATCCTATAGAAGCAGCATTTATGCCCTATTTTAGGCTTAGTTTTGGTTAATACATAAGAACAGGGTGGAATCTGTTTTGCGTTTTAAAAATCTGTTAAAAATCAGATCGTTTTTACCACGCTCTGACCCTGGAACTGATAGTCTTTTTCCCACGGCTGTATTCTAAAGGCAGTCTGCCTTGGATCCAGAGTTTTAATGATTAATTTAGCCCCACATAACAAAACGTCCTTGCAAGGGGGAGAAAAAAAAAACAGCTTTTCTGTCTGTGTTTGAAATGCCTTTTTGTAAGATCTTGATTGAGATACAAGTATAATGCCTTTTAAAAAAGAAAAAAAAAAAAGAAACCCACCAAATGCAAGGCCAGTGTCAAAAACACTCGAGTGTGGATGAAAGGACGAGAAGAGAAAAGGGTGCGTCGGTGCGGGGCCCCGAATCAAAGCGGCCCATATGGATGAGCAGCGTGAGGCAGCCGGAGCGGTCTCTACCTGAGTGTGCGTGGGCGGGATGTTCCGGCGTCCGTAGACCCCCAGCAGCGCGTTGTGCGAGAGCGAGAGGTTGAACTTGACGTAGGTCGGGTGGTGCACGGTCATATGGAACCTCCAGAAGAGGCCCGGCGGGACGGCCTGGCTCTGCTGCGTCCCGATGTCGATCTCGCCGCGGTCGATGGCGCGGCCTCTCACCCACTTCTCTGCAGGGGGAGGGGGGGGAGGAAGCACAAAACAGGCCTTCCCGTTCAGTCACATCCGGCAGATTTATCAAGGTGGACAAGCAGTCCCATTCAGCATCACAGGGAGTAATTAATAACCAACCCGACGTCCTATAACATCAGGCTGATCTGCAGCCCGGCTAATTAAGTGGGACTGAATAGACGTCCGAATGACTGAGTGCTGCTTTAAAGAAGAAGAAGAAAAAAAAAGATGCTTTTCAAGATACCATGCTTTGGTGCTCTTTTGGATACACTGTGCATGAAGATGAACTGCTTTGGGAAGGCAGTGTTTGGTCTGAAAGCTGTCTACCGGGGCTTTGTCGTGAGCTATATTAGCATCTTCTAACGAAAAAGGAAGATGGGTGTGTTAGCGTGTGTGTTTCAAAGAGAAGGCTGTGGAAGAGAAATAAGTGAGGAAGACACACACACACACACACATGCATTCACAAACAGCACGTAGAGATAGTGTCTTGAGTGAGAGGTTGTCTTTGTGTGAGAAGAGAATAGGTCTTTGCAACCGTCCCTTGGCCATCAGCTCCTCTCCTCTCCATAAGCCTTTATCAAGCTCCAGGACTGAATCTTTTGTGTAAAGGAAAGGGGGGGGGGGGGGGGG
>NC_051438.1:9625526-9629988 GCF_001649575.2 Kryptolebias marmoratus
GGAGATGGGGGGGGGGGGGGGGGGGTAGAGTGTGTGTCTGTGAGAGTGTGTGTGTGTGTGTGTGTGGGGGGGATCTCTCCAGCCCTCTTTGTGTTGGCCTTTATGGAGAGATATATCTCTGCTTCTAAACTAAGATGGAGGAAATATGTTGACAGAGGGGAGCCGGCCGATCGTTACCACCACAAAGGCAGAGGAACAGTTAGGGGCAGATTCATGGACGAGTCTGCTCGCTCTCAATCTATAACGCCCTGCAGCTCCACCACTCCATTACGGCGACGCCATGCGCGCCCACAGGCCAGCCGGCATATATCACATGCCCCGTCACGCGGGAAGGCGAGCTCAAAGCGCCGGCGTGCGAGGTACTCCTCAGCCACGCCGGCAGGGGCTTAAGGAAAGGCGGTGTCTGGGTGTGTTGAGACGCCGGCCGGCCGGCCGGCCGGCCTGTCCGGCGCTCGGGTTCAGACTTTTAAAACGTACAAAGGAGTTTCACACGATCCAGTCAAATACTTCCTCACTGTCGCCATGGAAAAGAAGAGTCTTGGGGACTTTTAGAGTAGTCTATTATGTAACAACCAAAAGGAGTATCAAAGGAGTAAGGAGAAACCTGGATATCAGAGACATGTACTTTAAATCTGCCTAACTTTGGTCATGCCCACACGTTTCACTTTAAACTCCTAAGGAACTGTGGTTTTGACTACGACGTCTTATCATTTTACTCTTCAGCACACACAAATCTGGTAATTATGCCAAGATACTCAACTCAGAACAACAGAAATTGTAAACCTGCTGGGATTTGAGCGCAAAAATTAGGCCCAGATTAGTCTCCATTCTTGCAACCGTGCAGTCATTTTGCTTCACACCTATAGGAGTAAAGTGTTTCATTTGATGGATTTTACTTTTCTAAATGAAATTAGTTGTTTTCAATCCTGAGTACTGTTATTATTTTGGTTGTGATAGTCATTTGTTTGTAATATTTTCTAGGTTTTCTTATTGAAGTTCTTGCATTTTTGCTTGTTTTTGAATTCATTTACGTTCATGCTTAGTCTCACTTCCTGTTTTATTTTGTAAGGGCTGTTTTGTCTTCTTCCGCGGCACACGTGGTCTCGGTTAGTAATCAGCACACCTGCTTTTTATTTTGTGATTCATTAGTTTGGTGAAAATGGGGCCAAATAAGGTTGGTGCATCAAACCTCTCTAACTGTTTTGTATCCAGTCACATTTACTGATCTTTCACACTTGCTACAAAAAACATGGCTGACTTTTAACAAATGCTATCGGTCTAATGTTTTTTTGTTTTTTCTTCTTTTGCGATGAGGAGGAATACAGCGGGTTGGATCAAGATCTGCAGAGTGAAACACAAACTGAGCCGGCCTAAAGGAAAAGTTTTGAAAGATTTTAAAATGAATGAATGTTATTTCAAACTGAAGCTTTGAATTTTTTTTTTTTTTTAAAAGCCATTTTCTGATAATGGCCTTTTTTTCTTACATACAATACAATTTTATTTATAAAGCACTTTAAGAACAACACAGTTGACCAAAGTGCTGTACGGCAACAAATAAAAACAAGAGGTAAAACACATAAAATTCCAACAAAACAAAATAATAAAATCAAATAAAACCCAATCAAAGCAACAAAGCTGTTAAAACCATAAAACAATGAAACTAAAATAAAAGCCAACATCTCAAAGTGAGTTAAAAGCCAAAGAGAAAAAAAAAAATTGAGGAAGGGAATGGGTCACACGCCCTGAAAATACAAGAATATCGACATTTATTATGCAAAACAGAAGCGTCCTGATGCCGATTAAAAATCCTAACAATGGTCTCTCATTAGCGTCTTGCATTACAAACCGTTTGCTTTCTGAATGGCTCATAGGCCACCGAGGAATAGGTGCACACATCTGATGATGATGATGATGATGCTAATGCCTGTAAAAACTCTCCTTGAAGGGAACAAAACACAAACTTGGTACAATATCGCAGCCGAGCTACTCGACGCCAACATCCAGGGACACGCTCTGGTGCGAGATGAAATTTTCAAGTTTGTTTTCACTGAAACGTTTCTTTTTTGCTCCATGCATTGATTCGCTTTGATGTTAAATTTTTTTGGGGGGCAAATCAGAAAAAAACACTTGCTGCTTATTCAATAAGGATAAAAATTGTATCGATTTCGGCTTTATTTACAGAGTTTATCTGTCGGCTCATTTTACCTGGAAACTGCCTTGTTATTCCCGAGGCCATTTCCCTCCACTTTAACTCCGCGTTTCAAGACATTTATACTTTTACAATAGAATAGCTGGAGAGAAATGGCGTCGTTCTTCCGAATGCTCCCTTCTGCGGGGGTCGTCACAGCGAGGAAACTTGAGGAAACACCAAAGATTTGACTTTTGATGCCCTTCCTGACACGACCTGGGGCTCTAACCTGCACCCTTAGGATTACTGGACCACGGCACTGACCAACGAGCTGCTTAAGAGAAATATGATTGGATTTAAGTTGTTTTTTAAACCAACCATTTGAGCTAAATTCACCGTCCGTCTCCCCATCAGATCCTCCTGCTGACTTCCAAACATGCCTGATCGCACTTTGCTTTTTGTGACTATTTGGTTGAGCTTCACTTCTAAAAACTGAAGAATGGTAGGAATCCAGATTGTGTCTGATTTTGGATCTTTTATACTACAAACTGTGACCTCCTTGTACAAGTATTACAACACACACCGAAGGTGCAGCTGTTGATGGTATTGACTTTCAGGTACCTTTATTTTCAGAAAGATGGACGTCTACAATTCTCTTTTGAGGTTAACCCAATTCAAAATGGCAGCCACACACAGCTGCCTTTAGCAAACCCTAAAATGGTTACAATTCAGTCAGCTTTACGGATATAAGGCGAAAAGCTGATGTGGTAGTAGCTGCGGCTCACCTCCAACACATACTCTGAGAGGTAACAGACTGAGAGAGATCTTGCAATATGGCTTGAAGTTATAGTGTTTATTTTAAAGTTTGACCATATTTCTCGCCATACATGTCTGTAACATGTCTGCCATTTGTTTACACGACGACAACAGGGCTCGTTTCCACCGAAGCCCAAGCTTCCTGAACCCAGGTCTCGAAGTTTAGGTTTTCGGACATCTTCCTGTTTGCATTTCGATGGAAGCCAAAACGTGTGAAGTCACACACCACAGGCGGCTGCAGTCAGCAGCTGTTCTCCCCGTGCACAAGCAGGCGAACGGCAGGAATAATGGCGGACGGCAGAGTGCTGTTTGTGCTGCTCGCCCGTTTCAACGTGTAGCAGGGACCCAACCTCACCCTCGGTCCAAACAAACGCCCATGTAGTCACCATTTTGGATGCAACTGTTTACATGCTCCAGGCTGCATTGAAAGCCCAGCATCAGTGTTGCCAGATACACAATAATTCCCCCTTTTTATAACACAGTTTTAGGGTCAAGTCCACCTCATTTTCTGTGTTCACCAATCCCAACACACAGCTAACCTAATGACTTCCTCCCCTCCAACCTCACTCAGCACATGGGATAGTTTGGGTGAAAATACAATCATTTTAAAGCGACAGTAAGATAGTTAATCACTTCCTGTCTGGCAACCGGCGTGGAACCTACAGCAGGTTCAATGAGCACAGCCGTATCAATGTAAACGTGTTTGGTTTTTCTCGTTGGTTCGCCTCAGCAAACAGTCACAAAACATTAGAATAATCGTTCTTGTGTGCACAGGGCCTTAGTTTGAAGCTCTGGTGCAGAAGGCAGCGAGTGATGTGCGTTCCTTCAAGGAACACCAGGCCTTTAACTTCTAGTATCCGAGGTTATTTGCAAACACATTACCACTTTACAATAAGTGTACCTTCCCAAATGAGTCTGGAATCCTGCTTTAATATTGACTACTGCTTGAGATGTCAAACAGCATTCCAGTGAAATCCAAAAGCATTTCAATTATTCTTTTTATATATTTTCTGAGGCTGATTTGATGCGGAGGGAGAGAGAGTAAAACAAATGTTTGATAGAAGAGAACAAAGTTAAGTGTCCTTTATCCTTTCCGATGCATACATTGGTTCTGCATTAAAGCCTATTCCAAACAGAGTATTAACTTGCCACAGCTAAAGTATGCGTTCACGCACTCCTGCCAAGTCCACCGCAGCAGCAGTCCACTTCTTCTTAAAAGCTAATCCTCACTTCTGCATCTGGTTGGGAAAAAAGAAAAGTTGAAAGGCTAGTGGAGGGCTGCGTGTCCCGGGGAAAGAGCCGTCTTTTTAGTCGGCCGCTAGATGAATGGAACGTGAACGGGGAGGGGGGCGCTGGCAGTTGGCAGAGCGCTGGAGGGAGGGGCAGACAGGCGAGCCGGCTGACCAGAGCAGGCAGATGAGCGAGCAGGTCCTTCTGACGCCAATTACTGCAAAGCTCCGATCTGAGCCTGACGCAACGCGGGTGGGACAGAGAGGCGACCGCTCGGGTCAGCCGCGT
>NC_051438.1:9630034-9633154 GCF_001649575.2 Kryptolebias marmoratus
TGGGGGGAAGTTAAAGGGAGAAATGGAGGAAGAAAGTACGCAAAAGGAGAGGACCCGGGCAATAAAAACATGGGTGGCTGTGTCAGTTTACAGCAGCTGATGCAAGAGAGAAGAAAACCCTCCTTGCTTCTCTTTCATTTCTGTGTCATAAGGAGGGAAGCATCCTGAGGCAAGAGGGGAAAGGACTGAAGCATTTCAAGAGTCCCACACACAAAAAAAAAAATTATATATATATCTATATATATATATATATATATATATATATATATATAGGTCAAGCATTCTTTGAAGGAATGCATATTGCCTGACTCTGTCATACAAGAGCTGTAAAATAAGATCATCCTGTGTTGAGGAATGACAAGGTCACAGCTATTTTGGTCCAAAAATAAAAAACTGCAGTGTCGCAAGATTTAGCGCTCAGACCATGTGTTGTAAATGACTCTCAGCTACTACCACGTCAAATTTCAGTTCAAAAGGTTTAAAATTGACTTAGTTATAACCATTTGTGTGTTGGCTAATGTTGCTTACCTGTGGCAGCCATCTCGAGTCAGATGGACTCGAAAAGGTAATCAGCTGTAGAGGTACATCTAATGTGTATGTTCTGAAAGTTTGGTTAAAATCTAAATAGCGCTCTCGGTTTGTGTTTGGGATGACTCTCAGCTACTACGACGCCAAATTTGAGCTCAATATGTCTATAACTGACCGAACTATAGCCATTTTGCAGTTTCTAAAGTCAGTTCATTGTGGCAGCCATTTCAATTGGAATTGGCTTCAAATGTTAATCTGCTGTCGATGTACATCCAAAAATTACTTCCTAAGGGTTTCATTAAAATTCATCCAGTGGTTCATAAAATATTTTGCTAACAGAAGTCGAGGTTGACAGAAACAAACACACAAACACACACGATAAAAAAAGACATTTTGGGGGATTTTCTGGGCCTCATGAGCTCCTAGGATTACTGCTGTCAATCAGCACAAAACCTAAATTCGTCCTTTTGAAAATATTTTTCAAAAAGAAAAAAAAAAATCTCTGTTTATTTCTCCTTGGCAGGCAGAATGAACACAAGCTTAAATGAACAAGACAGTATGCAAACAGGGAGGCTAAATTTCTTCACGCCTTGCTATCTCGTGTCTTTAATAAGGAGAAAAACAGCTTGAAATTCGCACTTACCGTTGGTTATTTGGAATAAAGATAAAAATAAATGGTACCACATGAATCTCCTCTTGTGTTTTTCATCATTAGCTGGCAGAGAGAGCAATTTGTAGGCGAAACGTGTATAAGGTTTATTTAAAAAATAAATAAATAAATAAATAAAAGTGAGCTCATTTAAAGAGGCGATTAAAGTGTGGTGCGTCTACTATCAAACAACAAAAAAAAAAAAAGAAGTGCCCTGATGGAAATGATAAATCATTAGTGGCTGGACTATAATAAGCTAAACGCTGTGCATGAAAATAACGACGCCACTCTGGTTAATTACGCCGGCGGCGCGCGACACAATGCACACGGAACGCCCTTTAATGGCGCGACTCGGTCGCAAACGCATAAACAAAGTGGATCGTTCGCCGCTAAAGTGGCTCCTAAAAGCCTCCAGAGAACGTCGGGAAAAAATGTTCCAAGGCCTCACGTTCTTTGAAGGAATGCCCGCTGGAGATTCGGATCAGCTCCAGCTGAGAAATTAAACCTATATTAATCCGACTTGGAAAAAAAAGAAAACGTTGGGTTACTTAACGTAATCCCTGGTTCTTTGATAACAGAGTGAGGTGTTTCACTATGGGAATCGCCTCAGCGTGACCAACTACGGAAGCTCCAATGACATCACGTCTGTCTGTGACAGACAGGTTGAGCCGTGACCGTGGCTCCACCCACCATCCGATATCACAACGTTCGAAATCCAACGTTCTTTTGCAGCGGCCGCTGCAAAAGAATGCTTACCCCATGGTTTTGGGTTCTCAGATTTATTTTGCTGTGGAGGTTGTGCGGCATGCCTTCTTGGAGCCCTCGGTCCACCCTGCCGTCCTCTCACTGCAGCGGCTGCAAAGCCGGGTCTTTTTCCCGTTGGGGTAGTTTGGCTAGGTTTACGAGGCAAACAAAGGTTGAAAGCCTCTCCCTCCTGTTTCCTGAGGGAACTTATTTCCCTCATTTTCTCCAGGGAGGGGCCAAAAAGACCCTTTGATGGATCATAGGTTGAATCCATGATCTCAGCTTTTTGGGTGTCACTCAGGCCTGACAGGTTCAGCCAGAGGGCCCTCTCCCCTGAGACTGCCAGTCCCATGACACGACCACAACCTTGAACCGCACCTCTGGAGGAGCGTAGGATAAGATCGTTCACCACACAAATCTCATCCCAAAGGGTGGGGTTTGGTGCCCCCGAGTCCAGGTGACGACCCATCTCCTCCAAGATTTCACCTTGGTAGGCAGACAATAGTGTAACTGCATTAAGCGAGCACACTGACTGTGCAGCATACCTGTACATTCGCTGGTAAATAGATGCGGTGAGGCGATCTATTTTACCTGGAAGCAAGATGCTTGAGGATGCTGACACGGATCTGCGGTTAGGGTGAAGATGGTAAGCCACTGAAGGCTCCACAGTTGGGGGTTCGGCCAGCCCCAACTCACCCATGCCTTGTATCTCTAGCTTAGAGAAGCCCTTGGTGGGGAGCTTGCTCTTATATGGGCTAGACCAGAAACGGCTCACTTCTTTCATGCAGGCTGGGACAGCTGGTAAAAGCTGTTTTGTTGATGGTAAGACTGGTGGAAGTCTTTTGCCATCATACAAGTCACGTTCTGTATCGCCTGCATCCTGGGCTGCTGGCCAGGGGATGTTCAGCTTTAAAGCAGCCCGTTTGCACACATTGTACAGGTCGCTGTCTACAGGGGAGGCGATTTCGGCTCCGCTGGGCGGCCTGGATGGTTGAGCCGGGAAGACGTCATCTTCCTCGTCTTCCATGTCTTCCAGTTCGAGGAGGTCGGAGTTTGCGTCACCGTCCGTTTCCTCGATGCCCGTCTCGAGTTCCCTGCTCTCCATGAGACCCTCAAACAGAGGGGCCATGAGCGGGGACTCCTCCTCCATCATGTCCGCCCAGCTCATAGAGGCTCGCGGTTGATGGTTTTCACCCGCC
>NC_051438.1:9633730-9645054 GCF_001649575.2 Kryptolebias marmoratus
AGTGCTGCGTTCAGCGGCGTCTTGTTACGGAGCGCCTACGAACCGTTGAGCAGAGCTAAGCTAGCCTGGGTGCACTGAGGGAGTTTAGATGTAGATCTCACGGGAAGAAAGCGAGAATGAGTTGAGAGGGGTAGGTTGGCCGTGATATCGGATGGTGGGTGGAGCCACGGTCACGGCTCAACCTGTCTGTCACAGACAGACGTGATGTCATTGGAGCTTCCGTAGTTAGTCACGCTGAGGCGATTCCATAGTGAAACACCGAGCGAAGTTAGAAAAAGAACCAGAACAAAAAAAAATAAAAACCCAATGAGATGTTGTGCAATCTGTTAGCGCTTGGAGCACGCGTTGGGAACGACTCTCAGCGACCACCACGCCAAATTTGAGCTCAGTATCTGTAACATTGACTGAGTTGCTACCATGTTTTGTCTCTGGCGGCCATCTTGAGTTGCCTAATCGGCTGTAGATGTCCAGCCAATGATTACTCTCTGAGAGTTTCGTAAAAAAAAACATCCCTGGGTATCATGGGATACAGTATTTTGCTAAGGTACAGACAAACAGAAATGCTCGCTAACGTTAACATATCAACGCCCGTGACACCGCTTGTGAATCTTAAAAAAAAAAAAAAAAAGAGAGAAAAAGTGGATGCGAATTCGCTTTTTTCTGTGTGTGTGTGTGTCAGGTCAGTGAAGGAGAGGAACTACATTAGGACTTGGGACACCAGGTCTAATGAATTTCCCTCGCCTACGGGTTATTCAGGTAAAACAATTACACCTGTAATCTATTTTCAGAGAAACTAAACTGTCTTTGCAATTAATGTTATTACCCCTCACGTCCTAATGAAGCGGACTGAAAAAGGGAAGTCGGGGTCTTGTGGTAACGTCTGAAGGGACCGGACTCTGTGTGTGTGTGTGAGGCCGTCAATACTGCTTGTGTGTGTGTGTGAATTAGCATTAGTGCAGACAACATTAATAGCAAATGCAGGAGAGATTGAGTTCGCCGCAGGATGAATAAAAATATCACAATGGGCAAGGTCTCTATAATTACTTGAATTCAATTAAGAGCCTTTTTGAGCAGGTGGCTTAATAAGCTTTCAGCCGCCCCTCTCCACTGTGCAGCCTAATGAGTGTCAGTCAGAGTCAGGAGGAGATAATGCTCACGGCCTCGGGGCCTTCCATTACTTCCACCGTCTGTCCTCACCTTCGATCATCGGGGGCCTCGGGTTGTCTGTGACAGTTATGTCTCTTCCCCCTCACCACCACCAACACAATCCCCTCCCTGACACCAGCATTGTTGTTGCACATTTAACACGTGTTGCACGAGATGACAAACGTATTACCGTTAGCTTCGGTACAGCTCGAGACGAGCCGTTGGGGCGGTGACAAACGTATTACCGTTAGCTCCGGTACAGCTCGAGACGAGCCGTTGGGGCGGTGACAAACGTATCACCGTTAGCTCCGGTACAGCTCAAGACGAGCTGTTGCGGGCAGGGACAAACGTATTATCGTTAGCTCCGGTACAGTTCGAGACGAGCCAATGCAGGCGGTAAAAACGTATCACCGTTAGCTCTGGTACAGTTCGAGACGAGCCGTTGTGGAGACCCACGAAAGACTCCAACCTGCTCCCAGGCAGATTTGTTTGATCGGGGTTGCAAAAAGGGCAGGAAACCTTTAAAAGCTTTTGTAACGAGGTGAATGGATTTCTAAGTGCGCTGTTTTCCAGCTTTCCTCTGATTTTTGATTTTTTTATTTTTTTTTTTAAGATTGATTGGGTGACATTAGAAAAATGTAAAAGTTCAAAGACTTTTTTTCTTTTTTTTTTTCTTTTTTTTTTGGGGGGGGGGGGGTGTATGGGAAGTAAAAGCACTCTTAGTACTATAGAAATTATGCTCCAAACCTTAAAGGGATAGTTCAAATCTTTTGAAGTAGGCGTTCAGAGGAAAGGCTATAAATAATTAATATCCTACCTGGTAAAGGTAGCTCTTTGAATGGCCTCAGTTTGAGTTTATTTTGACCAGACTGACAAGCTAATGGCTAATCCAAACGGGTTCAAGACCAAAGATGTTATAAAAATGGCTCAAATTCAGTCAACTTTACTGATATTGGGCTAAGATTGGATGTGGTAGGAGCCAACACACTCACAATATCTCATGAGAGTGTACATTATGTTAATTTAATGGTTTGACCAAAATGACTGCAACTCAACATATGATGATTTTAGTCTACAAATAATATATACCTTCAAGGAAAGCTAGGTCTTTAGTTTTTGTATGATTTTATTACATTTGTGTTAAAAAAAAATCATCCTCTCTTTAGTGCTTGTGTTTTGGGAATGCAAAATTTAATTATCTGAGGGTAACTCCTGGTGAAATTGTTTAATAAATGTTGCCAATAGATTAGTAGTCGGGTTGCTTCATACCTTAGCAAGAAATGAGAAAACATACCAGTAAAGAAATCCTGTTAGATCCCTTTAAGAAGCCAAAGGATGTTATTTACCAAAAATGTAAGCTCTAGTGTATTTATCTTGACGATAAACATGTCTGTAAAACCTACAGGTACAGTATATATATATATATATATATATATATTAACTTTGATGTCAGAGCCTAGGACATCAATCTACTGCTCTGAAATGTCAAGCGTGAGCACCACAAAGCTCTGAGCTCCTGATAAAAACGGCTCTCATCTAAACTGTAAATATTGGCAGTGGCCTGAAATGATGGTTTAACGTCCTTCGCTTATATTTAGACGTTTTGGATGCAGGCTGAGTAGGAGACAGACTTGTTTCAGCTGCTGGGCTTTTTCTACTTGAGGCGCTCAAGCAGGGGGTTCACTAAATGATCTATACTTGATCTGCATGTGTGTGTGTATGTGTGTGTGTGTGTGTGTGTGAGAGAGAGAGAGAGAAAGACTGTATCCCAGCGTGAGAAAATCAATGCGACTGCTGTAACACGGACCAGGCCATCAGTGTTCGCACACACAGGCGTTGCACGTCCTCTCACTGTTCTACACACACACACACACACACACACACACACTGCTGAGCTCCACTCCCTTCCACCCCTCTCTGCACGCAGTCTGGAATATTGATGTGCTCTTTAAGAGCCCTCCTTTCTGTCTGTGTCACATTCCATCCATCTGCACACCCTCTCTAAACCGCACCATCAGATAGAATGAAAACAGTTCGCCGCTCACTCCCCTCCTTTCACACTGCGGTTTAAACAATCATCGGGCGGGCTCAGATGGCATTCCGCGAGCTCCGCGTTTCATCATCTTCACATTATAATGAGGCAATGCACCTCGCGACTGTATGCCACTTTGTATCATTTCATATTCTTAATAAACCCAGTGTTCCACGTTGAGTGAAATATTATTCCCGTACCCTGATGTTTCTTCATTAATCCGCTGACAGAAACTTTCTTTTCTGGAGACTTTCGGCTTTCATCTGCATCACAGGGGTTTCTACGTGCGCGTGTGTGTGTGTGTGTGTGTGGCCATGTCTGTATGCGCTTATGAATACATGTCAGATAAAGAAATAGAAGAGAGGAGAGGGCTAAAAAAAAAAAGCGGGAAAAAAAGCAGAGCGTGAGCGCACGCACATTCAGCTGAAAGTTGATCATCACGGCGCCAGTGGCAATTAACACAACACTAATTAGAAAAGCTTTTATGTGTCGAGGGGCTAAGAAGAGGGCTGTTGGTGATATCTGGGAACTGCAGGAGAGATAGCGGGGAGAACGTGTGCTTGCAGGCGTGCGCGCGGCTTGACAAGACGCTAGCCGGACGCCGTTGACACAACATGTCAATTAGCATCTGGCGCCGCGCCGCAGAGCAAGCTGCCTTGTAAGGTAAATTAGAAACCCCTTTTCTCCGGCGTCTGATTTGGGCGAAGCACCAACAAATCAAACGGGAAGAATCTCTTTGAGAGGGCCTATCTTTATGGCATTGATGTTCAAATAAAAAAAAAACAACGCCGCTAAAAATACCTGAACAAGAATACAAGGAGATAACTGCCTCGCGATCATTTCGCCGGGCTCGTTTCATCTCTCCCCCCACCGTGGGCCCAAAACAAGCAGAAACTGATAACAACGCTCCTCCAATCAGCCTCTTCAGCTGTCTTCGCCGTTGTGTTTGTTGCGATGAGTCAAGAATAAAAGAATTTATCTCAAAATAACAAGCGACTGATTTACATTTTGGCTTCTAATGGTTTGTAGACAAGTCAGAAAAAGTTCCTCCTGCCTGTAATATCTTCAACTGGAAAGCTTCCTCCCCGTTCGCAGTTTTCTTCTAAGTTCCCTTCTAGTGTTCCTGTCAATCATCCCACTCCCCTCCCACCACTTTAACTCCTTTTCTCTTTCTAGCCTGACACGCTTTATCCTTTCCGCTCCCCACAGCCTCCTCTCACCATCCGTCGGAGTGTAATCTTGGGGATTGAGCGGTCTCTCCGTGTGAGAGGTGATGGGTACAGCAGGATGAGCGTGATAATCGGCCACACTAGATTACAGCCTAATCTCTAATCTCTTTGGCCCTCCTCTGCCAGGGGACCACCTCCGGCGTGCCAGTTTTATTAATCTGAGCCCCGCGCCGCGGCAGCTTAGCTTTGCCCATTTTGATTTCCCCCCAGCTTTCGGCGAGCAAGCAGAGCAAAAGGAGTTAAAACAATAGCTTGTTGTGGCGCAACACTTGGAAGTGAATTCCTGTGACCCCTGTGCCGGTCTGATGCAGGATTTAGCTACAGATGAGAATGTTAATCCTCCGAATGTGAGGATTCATCAGGAATAGTTGCTTGCGGGATGTCCCAGGTTGCCCGAATTGCAGAGGGCTGCAGTTTGGCTCGCACATCCTTCTGGATGAATGCTGCACGAAGGGGCTCCAGCAAGCCTCTGATGTAATATCCATCAGAGTCAGAGCGAGTATGAAGGTTGCCGTGTCCTGGCTGGCTTCATGACCTGAAACACTCGCAATTAATGTCCCGTATCGTGGGGTTAAATTGGTGCTGGAAATTCCTCTGGCAAGATGAGAGAAGGCAGAGTGGAGACGGGCTATTCTCGTCACGCACTGGCTAAGGGAGATCGTGATTAGCCAATTACCTCCCATTTCTGATAAATATGTAATCAGTTCAGGGCTGATCTCCATCTGATGTCTCTCCGTTGTACTGGATCATTCATCCGACTGCTCTGGTTTAGTCCTCATTTAAAACAAACTGACTGACGGTTGTGCCAATGGAGACAGTAGGCTGTCTGTTCTGTTGCCCTACAACCTGGAATATGAATAGATGGGGTTTTTTTTTAGGGTGGGGCTTGTATCTTTGAATGTACACAATCCCATTTCTAATGACCAAACTGCTCCAGCTCCTTCAGGTTGGATTGGTGTTAATTGTAAACAAAAATATTAAAACCAAACCAGGAAATGAGGTGGACCTCACTTCCTGGTTTGGTTTTAACTGGACCATTCCAGACCCTAAACACATCATCAATATGTTTATGATCCGTAGCTGCTGGAAGGTGAACGTTGGTCCCAGACCCAAATCTCTGAAAAAACTCCCTCAGGTTTCTCTCAAGGTATTTCTCTTTATTTTGCTCCATCTATCTTTCCATTACCTCAGTTAATGGACAGACCAGTTTCCCAGTCCCTGCTGGTAAAAAGCAGCCCCACACCATGCCGCGTCGCTGCCACCACCATGCTTCACTGTGGGAATGGTATTATTTATGCTCCAGACATGTTGTCGTCTTTAATGGCCAAAATCTTCCGTTTCAGTCTCATCTGACCACATCACTGTCTTTCGTGTGTTGTGTCTTTTGGCGAATTCCAAACAGCCTGCCGGATTTGTTCCTTATTTCCTGCCACTCATCCATGAAGCTCAGCGTTGTGCAGTTTATAGTGGTCCAACAGACAGATACTCCCACCTGTGCAGAAGAACTGCAGAGATGGGAGTGTCTTTGGCCTCTTGGTTGCTTCTCTGATTAACACCCTCCTTACCCAGTCTGAGTTTTGGCAGGTTTTCTTTTATTTTCTATTAATGGATTTAATAAAAATCCATCCACTTTCTTTACCCGCTTTTCCTTTCCGTGTCACGGGGAGCTAGTGCCTACATCCTGCAGTTACTGTGTGAGAGGCAGGGGACACCATGGACGGGTCTCCAGTGCATCACAGGGACACATAGAAACAAACAACCGTTCACACTCCCACTCGTGCTTAGGGGCAATTTAGAGTTACCAATAAACCGAACATGCAATTTTTTGTGGTCTGTGGGAGGAAACCCAGAAAGGCCCCAGACCAGGAGGCCATCCTGACCAGCTCGCTGGGAGACAACAGCTCTAACCACTGCTCCACCGTGCTGCCCGGTTTTATAAAACTTTTATTTTTATAATCCCCTGACCTGTACTTCTCTACAACTTTGTCTCTGACCTGTGTGGAGAGTTCCTTGGCCTTCATGCTGTTTCTTCCTAGGCGGTAAAACTCCCTACTTAAAAGTGCAGCACTAACGTTGATTCAGGGTCTAGCAGAACAGGTAGGCCAGTGGAGTGGGTCCGTTTAGCACAAGCAACACAGTCTCAGCGCATCAACAGGCTGAACTCAGTCTAGTCGAGTTAATGCAGCTCCACCATTGGTGAACTTAATGAAGTAGATTTAATTAATCACTGTAATGTTGGATTGGATTCACATAATTTTGTTACATTTACTTTAAACAAACTGTTTCAATCGATTAGGTATTACTCTTTACATTTAAACACCCAAGTTTAAGCAGAACCAGTTGACATAACTTAAGATATTTAGTTACGTTAAGTAAATCTAGCATTTAATTTCTTAGAGTGACTTCGATTTTTTTAATTATTAATAAGAAAGATTTCGCCCCCCTTTAACTCCATTAATCTAAAGTACTCTGTAGGTACATTACTTATAATCTAATAGAAAAATCCATTTCACTTCCAAACTGTCAGGCAGTAAAAGAAAAAAGTACCAAATGGGTTGAATACCTTTGCAACCCACTCTATATACGTCATAGTTAAGTTCAGCCTTATTCTAAAAAAAATTTTTTAACTGCAATTATGCATTTTTACTCTAAAATAATGGCATTGCCTTGGAACAATTTTATTGAATTTGCTTCTAATATAATACAAAAGAAAGAACACAGTTTGAGTCCAAACGAAATCACACATGGAGATGAAATTCAATGCCTTGAAAGTATATACTTGTATGAACGACCATGAACAGCTTTAACATGTCTGTATTCAGATATGTATTCAACAGATAAGTTTCATAGAGATGCTGGGGGTGTTTTTTCTCCACTTTTTCTTGCCTTCACCTTAGACTAAATGCCTAACCTTAACCCAATCTAAGTGCAGCAAATCCGTCTGCGTGTAACAAATTGCTTTATTTGGCAGCGGCCTATGGTAAAATGAATTAAAACATACATCAAAGGATACTAGCTGCGTGGAAACAAGTCTCTCCCTGGAGTTTTCCATATACAGTAGAAAACAAGCTCGGTTATCTCCCTGAAAGTGATTAACTTACCTTCGGCTTACAGGCTAGTCATTAGCTGGTTCCACCCCCCCGAACATAGACCTCTGAGGCTGAATGTTTGAATTCTTCAAGAATATCAGAAAACGTTACATTTGTTACCTCCGCCTAGGAGGTTATGTTACTGGCAGTCTGTCTGTGTACAAGATTACCAAAAAGTTATAAGCAAAGGTTCATAAAATTCTCAGGAAACGTCAAACATGGTACAAGGAACAAATGATTGAAATTTGGTAGTGCTCCAGTCAAAGGTCAAAGGCCACAGATAAGCCAGTGCTCTAACTCTGCAGCTGTATAACAGGAATGTTAAACTCCATACCTGGACACCTCATGGGTCGAGGGTGATCACCGTTGATTTTAAGGTGCCAGAGTCAAAGGTCAACATCACAGATGACCTTACGCTCTAACTCTGAAACCATGTAACAGAGGGAAATTAAACTGCGCAGCTGGAGACCTCTTAGATCAAGGGTGATCACCACTGATTTCAAGGTCATGGGGTCAAAAGTAAACATCACAGTTGATCTAGTGCTCTATCTGTGCAACAGTGTCATGTAGGAACATCAAACACACCTCATGGGTCAAAGATGATGCCTGTTGATTTCAAGGTTCATGGGGTCAAAGGTCACAGGTAAGCCCTTTTTTAAAAGGGCCCTTTTGTTTCCTCCACCAAGGAGGTTCTGTTTCCGGTCGTGTCCGCTGGTTTGTTTGTCTGTCTGTTAGCAAAGATCACATAAAAACTAAAGAACAGATTTGGAGGAAATGTTAAGGAAATGTTGGGTTTTTTTTTACAAAAAATAATGGATTACATCTTTGTGGTGATCCAGATTATGAACCGGATCGCACTGTTTTTCAGTCACGCTGAGAGGTTTGAGCTCTCTGAGTGCTTCTAGTTACTGATAATATAGTGACTTGTGGGAAGTTTCTTTTGTCGTTTCACGAGAGAATCTAATCCAGCCATATTGCATTTTAAGACAAGGGATGTATTTTCCCAGAGTCAGAATCTAACAACCCCCCTTTTTTTTTTACACCAGTCCAAAACACCTGCTAACATCTTGCATTTGAGCGGAGTGGGAACATGTTTAATTGGCATTCAGTCCCACGTCAGATGACTGCGTTGGTCGTGGGGAATTTCTGAGCTCCGGCGCCAATCAGCATTGATGGGAACAAAACACCAGGGCGTTCGTGCTCATTTTCGGCGTGGCTGCTGAGCCCAGGGGGTTGCGGGGGGGCTGCTGCAAAAGTGCGTTCGGCTCACTTTTCATTTCCCTCCACAGAAACATGAGCTAACCTAACGTGTCGCGCAGAGGCTCTCAGAGTGACGTTAACGACGATTACGGACGATAAACACGGCTCTTTCTTTCGGTTTGTTTGTTTTCTTGTCTGCAGCTCACTCGCAGTCCTGCTGTGAAGGTCTGAGCTCCAAAGTCCAGTCGGAAATAAACAAAAAAAAACAAACAAACTAATCGTCTGAGAAACGATCCGAATATGTGGTTCAACACAGCCTGCAGGACGCTGGGTCACACCTTCTCAATGTGCTGCTGCAGCCAACAAAGAATGATTCCTGGGACTGGTGGGAGCACCTAGATCAGACCCCCCCCAAGATAACATTGAAACTTTATCAGATCTGGCCCTTCAGTCTGTGACAGATCCAGTCTCTGTCGCTTCTCATTTTACTTTAAAAAAAAAATCCGAGACTTTAAAGCCAAGAAAAAAAAAAAAAACTTTTCAATTTCTCCGTAATCTGTGATTTTGATGTGGAAAAAGCAACAGAGAACATCAGATGGGACCGAGCCAACTATGCCAAAAAAACAATATCAAGTATCTGACTTGAGTTATTGTACATCATTAACTCGAGTGTCTGCTTCAGTGTATATTTTCTTTTTTTTTCTTCTTGTTTTAAAGTCACTATTAGTAGTTGTTTGATTGGAATTTTTGTTGAGGCCTTTTTTAGCTGTTTTTAATAGCGAACGCTAATGATGTCTTATTAAATTCAATCTACTTCTCCTGGTTCATTAAAGTACGTTTGTTCTAAATTCTATATAATATGAAACTGGGAAAAGGTACTGGTGGTCAGAGGGCTCGGTGTGATGGCAGCCTCACGTCTGTCAGCCCGCCCCAGGGCCGCTGTGGCTACAGAGCAGCTCACCACCATCAGTGTGTGAATGGGTGGATGAATGGGTGAATGACTGAATGTAGAGTGAAGCACTTTGGGGTCCTTGGACAAGATAAAGCGCTATACAAGTACAGGCCATTTACCAATTATTTGATATTTCTACATGAATGGTTTGACATATTACATCTAAAACCAGGGTTCATTTATGTTTTTTTTTCAATAAATACTGATTGAGATTAGCCCTTAGCTAGGACCAAGTGTTTAATTTTGCCCCCCATCCATGTAACTGAGTTTGATACCTCCTGATTTAAACTTGTCCACTTGTTCAAACAACACCTTTACTGTTAAAAACACACACACCCCATTCCATTTGTTCTGTCAGTACTCACCGGTATTTAATGTCAATACCCGAGTGTAGACCATTTGTTACTATTTTAAATACATTTTTAGTAAGTGTGTGTGTGTGCGTGTGCTCACCTTTGTCACCCGTGTACGTGCTTTCAGGGTTGAGTGTGTCCAGCAGGTGGACGGAGCTCGTGGGCCGGCTTTTGCTGCGGTCCTCCTGTTGATGGTCCGCTGAGCTCAGGCCGTTTTCGTACAGCTGGCTCTCGCCGTGCCGCAGATGCCAGGTCAGACCTAACAGGTGGACCGCTGCGCACACACACACACACACACAAACAGCCAAAGGGGAAAAAAAAAAAAAAACAGGAAGAGAAAAGCAGAGATAAAACATCATTATTCAAGGCACGCTGAGGGGTGTGTCTGCATCCCGTTTAATGCCCATCTTAGAGCACTCACTCTCCTTTTTCTGCTTATTAGCTGCCAGCGAGCGACGGACAATTAGCAAACACACACACACGCGCGTACTCGCAGACTGGGTCGGTGAGCCGATGTGTTGGCACGTGACCGCAGAACGTAGCAGAGGTGGGCAATTAAGGCAGATCTTTAGCGCCTGAGCCCAGGGCTGGTATTAAAGCGGTAACACAGCCTTTTATGCATGACTAATGACGCTTTGAAAGCTGCTGCCGATTCACGATCCATATGGGGCTTTTAAACAACAAAGGGTGCGGGGGGGGGGGAATCCCGGAGTCCCCCCCGTAAAACTGTTCACTGGGACAACAATCCTGCGTGCCATCAAGTAAGCAAAACTAACACCTGCCCATTAAAGAAATTAATTAGTCTCTTTCGCAAGGCCGTCGGTAAAACGAAGCGTTTTCTTTTACCCCCGCTCCGACCAAATCGCAAAGGTTCTATTCACATGAGATTACGCCCGAACGCCGCTTTCGTTTTTATTTAGTTGTCCTTGTTTTGTTTGTTTTTTATTTCTCCTTCTTTGAAAGAATCTGAAAAGGTTATGTGCCTTTGCTGGTGGGAAGAACAAAGCGAATAAAATACATCATTGCAAGTTTTTTTTTTTTTGTTTTGTTTTTTTTTTTTTTTTTTTTTTTTTTGTCTCTCTCTCCTCCTCCCCCCACCCCCCACCCCTCGTCGTCTCTTTCTCTCTCCTGACACATTTGGAACATCAAACAAAAGCAAAGACTCGAATCACAAAGTTGTGATGCGCTGGTGGCAGTCGGGAGGACGGCTGCCGCATGCAGATCAAGGTAAGGAAACTTCTGAAGACTTCAAACATCCTCGCAGTCTGCCGTCTGTCTGCTGATTGCCGGCACCCAGGAAAAAAAAAAGAAAAAAAAAAAAAA
>NC_051438.1:9645240-9650056 GCF_001649575.2 Kryptolebias marmoratus
ACCCCCAGTCCCCTGCTGATGAGGGAAGCCTAATTAAACCTGCAGATAGTTCAAAGCCATTTGCAGCTACTTTCAATGGAGGGGAGGGGGCGCTATTTTTCCATTCCCCCCCCCCTGAAAACAAAAACAGCAAATGAATGATGAGCCGCGAGAGCCGCCGGGATCGGCAGTCCGGACCCTAGCTATCAGCGATCCCCCCCCCCGCGCACCGTGCGACCTCGGAACGCTCGTGACCGGCGCCGGCGCCGCGGGAAAGACGCCAGGCTGGACTACTCGAACCGTAGCAAAACGTAGGGGTACTGTTCAGTCTTTACACGTTTAAATCTCGTTTTTGTTGTCCCCCTTTCTCTGTAGTTCCAGTCACCCTCTGCTGGAAGGAGTGGGTGGATTGTGTTTTGGCTTGCGTCAGTCTGTTAGCAAAATATCTCAAGACCCACTGAAAGGACTTTAATGAAACTTGAAGAATGTAATCCCTGGATGAAAATCTATACCTGATTAACCTACGGACAGAACCCAAATCAAGATGGCCGTCAGAGCCCACCGACCATAGAAAACATGATAACAGCCATAATGCAGCCAATTTTACAGATACGGATCTAAGATTTGGCGTGGTAGTAGCTGAGACTGATCCCCAACATGTATTCTGAGCGCTGACAGAGTGCACAAGATCTGTTGGAAATTTTTCAATTAAATATTTGGAGTCAACTCTTGTCTGTCTGTTAGAACAATATCTTGCAAACTACTGGAAGGATCTTAACTAAACTTTCAGGAAATAATCCATGGATGTACGTCTACAACTGATTAACATTTAGAGCCAGCCCGATTTAAGATGGCCGCCACAGCCAACTGGCTTCAGAGAACACTTTTTTTTTTAATAATTCAGTCAGTTTTATGGATATTGCGCTAAAATTTGGAATGGTTGTAGCTGGGAGTCATTCACAATACATAATCCAATCACTACTCATTGCGTGAGATCTTTACTTAAAACGTGAGCATTAAATATTGGAGGCAGATCTGTTTGTCTGTTAGCAAAATATCTCACGAACCACTGGACGGAATGTATTGAAAGATTCAGGAAGTAACCATTGGGTGGACATCTATGACCGGATACATTTTGGAGTCAAACTGATTCGAAACGTGGCCACGACTTGGTCAGTTTTACAAAAATCAAGCAGCGCTTCACAACACATACGCCGAGCAGACATGTTGCAGCTACAGTTTATTTTTCATTTCATTCATTTTAATTGAATGACTTCCTTATTTAGAGATGCAGGATTTTCTTGTAATGACTCAGTCTGATGCCGGCGGACACACAAAAAAAAATTTATGATGAAGAGCAACCAAAACGATCCGCCTTGTACTCTCGATTCCCCGCGTTCCGTTTCCGTTCCACCCGTCTGCCGCCGCCGCCGCCGCAAACGGACCGCATCGTTAGCAGACAGGTGGGAGAGAAAATAAATAAAATAAAGTGAAGCCGGAGAGGAGCACCAGTAATGCTCAGAATCCCGTCTTCTTCTTCCACGACAGCCCACCCGGATGAGCCTCCCCCCTCCCCCCCTTCTCCCACCCGCTGAGATTTCCTTTAAGCCCGTTATCGGCTCAGTTCATTACCATCAAACGGAAAACATTACACCGCACCTCCACGTGCAGACCCCCGCCCCCCGCCGCCGCCGCCATCACGGCTCCGACCTGGCTGGGTTTCGCAGCAGAGTGGAACAGCCCATCACATTTTCATAAATTAGTCTGGAGAAGCGCTTTGTGAGGTATGACAAGTTATTTCCAAACGGATTTCCGCCGTTCAGCCTTTCATGCTCCATATTCTCCTCGCTTTTTTCCTCATCTAAATTGCTTTTCTTGCCCCCCCCCCTCTCTCCGCCACCACCTTGTTGTTTAATACCCTCCCTACCATACACGTACACACACACACACACACACACCTCTGTGAGCCAAGTGTTAGCCACTCCAGACAGGACTCTGGCAGCATTAGTCCTTGGCAGCTCTCTCTCTCTCCGACTTTCTCCTCCTCGCCACTCGTCGCCTCCTCAAAAGCCCTCAGAAGCCTACTTGGGCTCATCACTCTCTTGTTTTAAGGCTGTTAACCTTTTGCTTGAACACTTAGCGTCAACAGACACCCGAGCGCAAACACGCACTTTAAGCAAGGAGCGGACAAGGACCTGGGAAAGGAGACGTCTCGCTCCTATCAAGACTACAGCGAAGACTGTTTTCCTTTTTTTTTTTCCCCCCCATCTGATTGGATTGGTACTTAGAACAATTAAAGTCGTTTCATTGCAGAGTTCTGAAGTGGGACGGTCGTTAATGTCTTCGCCCCGTGTCCGTTTGTCGGGGTGTCCTTGCACTTATTTCAAAAAATACTGGTGTCATGTTTACAAAAACTGACTTAAATCGCAATCTGTACATAAGTTTTTCCTTGATTTGATTCAGAGTTTCGTATTTTTTTATCGTTTCAGCCCCTTCCCCTCCCGTAGTTACTGTTATTTTTGTTAGGTAAGCCTAAAAGGTAATCTGATGTTTCTTTTTTTTTTTTTTTTTTTACGTACCTTTCTGTAATCAGTTCCAGTAAATGTCATTCTTCAGAAAGTGACCTTTTGTTCCAGTTCATAAGTAGACCACTTGTGAGCTAGACCCTGCTGTAATACCCGATAAATGATCCCAGGAAGACAAGTAAATCTGGAAACTTGCATTTATTTACCATTCGAGGTGTAATAGTACACGTTTACTATATTTCATGACTGTGTGCGTAGTTCGTTCTGGGGTTGTTTGGTTTTGTTTGTTTTTTGTACCATATTTTCCGATGAATGGTCCGTTTTCAAACTTTTGTCATATATAAAGCGCACCGGACTACAAGATCAAAGGTTTTTAATGGACTAACGGATTATAAGGTGAACTGCAGTTTCTTTAAAAAAAACTGAAGGCTTTGAAGTGCGCCTTATCGTCCGGAAATTACGGTATGAGTTTGGTAAAACAGAATGACGGGAGAAAATCATTTCAAACAGGCAACAGCATTACGAGAAGCAGAGACAGGAAGTGGAAAAGCCCTTGATACTGGGGAGGCTCTAAGGTAGTAGTTGTGTACAGCAAGGTAGGATTTGCCAACTGATTATAATATCTAAAAAAATGTAAAAAGTCATATTGTAGCTCCTGTCATATCCAATCTGAACTAAAAGCAGAGTCCCCAGGTTGAAACAAACACCAACCAACTTCGATAAACTGTACAACTCAATGGTCTCTCCTGTTTGGAAAGAAAAGTACAAAAAGTACTGATTTGGCCTAAAACTTACGCAAAATAAGTGGTGATAAATAAACAATTAAGATCTCTCAGCGTGAAAATGAAGAATAAAGAAGACGGCCGCTCAGCTGGCTGAGCGTTTGGCTGCTGTTCATGCACGGATGGCGGCGTTTATCGGAGGTCATCTTTTAAGTCTGTAAATTATGTTCCTTTCGGTCCTCCGTATGTCCATCCATCACTGCCGTCGTAGATCACCGGGAGACCACACCGCAGCCGATCTCCAAACGAACAGGAAGCCGTCTGTCCCCTGAACGCACCGTTCTTGCTTTGCTTTGTTGTAGAGAGCTTAAGATCTTCCTCTGCTCCTTTTTTCTGTCGAGGTGGTTCGCAAAAAGGGGAAGGAAAAAAAAAAACCTATGATGAGAGCGGTGACCCCTAATGATCAAGACTGCACGCGGGTAACGACAAGACGGAGTCTTTAATCTCAGTGTGTTCGGTGGTAGAGTTTTTGTTTTAATTGGATGTCTTGTTCATTTGCTGCTGGTGTCGAGAACCTAAAATATTTCTACCGGACGGATTTAAGAAACAAAAAAAAAATTCCCCCAGTTGAATTGCTTTTTTATTGAAAAATGAGCACGTAACGGGGCTTTTCCTTTTTTCCTTCCGACCTTGGAAGACGAAATTTGGACTCCGAGAGCGCCCGTCGGATGGAACGCTCGGAGCCGGCTTGGTCGTCACGGGGACGCGCCGCCGGAGAAATGCTCCAAGAAACCTTGAGTTCCGTATTGTCGAACGGTTCACTTCGTTGCGTTCTGTCAAAAAGGATGAGCCATAAAAATAAAAAAACTTTAAAAAAGCGGGGCGTGAGTTACGGCTCCCGCTCAGACGCCGAATTAATTCGCAAAAAAAAAAGGGTTCTGACGTCTGAACTGTTGGGGCCGAAACCTCAAACACAGCCACGACTCCAGTTTGAAGCCACCAGAAGCAGCACAGATTCAATCGGTTTCGTGCCTCAGCTTGATATTTTGGAAGATTACGCTCATTAGCGGTCTTGCGAGAGACGTGCTCCGTGTACAATTAAAAAAAAAAAAAAAACAGCTCCAGTCTGCAACCGACTTATTGTTTACTCCCTCTAAAAAAAGGAGCACATATGTTTATTCCACCAGGATGAAGTACTGGGCTCTCAGATTACCATCACTGTGTCATGAATCTCCACAGTCAGAAACGCGAGGACCTTGTGGGTATTTTTTTTTTTTGGTGCGACGTTTACGACACAAAAGAAAATCTAATGACAAGGTTTGAGACCGGAATAAAAAGTAACTTCCCCTCACTTCTCCACTTTTTTTTTTGCCCTTTACGCAGACCAAAAAAAAAAAATACATACACAGTCACCCAGAAACCCTCTTCTAAACACAGCGTGCAGCCAGTTATGTGAGCAGCATGTGCACAGCGTGAACCTTCACTCTTCCCGCTCTTATCTTCCCGCTCGTCTATCCATCTCCTTCCCCGCGTCCGTCCGTCTCTCTCCCATGTGGTCTTCGCCGAAGGAGGAGACGAGCGGGAGGGGTG
>NC_051438.1:9650112-9679198 GCF_001649575.2 Kryptolebias marmoratus
GGGGGGGGGGAAAGAAAGTAAAAGAAGAACGGAGCAAAATCGTCACACGTTAAAGAGGCAGACTCGGGCCGAGTCCAGTCATTAGAAAGCGGAGCGCGGCAACGGCAGTGAGTGGCAGCGAGCTAACAGGCCGGGGCCCCTCCAACGCATGAATCATTGATCAGTGTGACAGTGAGATGACTGCCAGAGGTAATAGGATGGCACTGCTGTGCAGGGGGGGGCTTCTTTCTGTACCTTCGGCTTTCCTGTCGAGATGAGGATGAGGGAGGCTAAGGGGAAGGAGATCGGCACAGACAGAGACGGTTAAGAGTAATGGGGCTACTTGATGTGGCTGTTATGGATATTTCGGCGCATGAATCCAAGAGCGGGGGACTGGGAACGAGACGGCAAAAGGTGCAGGGAGAACAGTCCTTTCGTCACAGCAAAGTTCCATAAGCGTCATGGCAGATCGATGGACCGGCGGGCCAGTTGTTAAGGCCGGCTGTTGGTAATTCGTAAAATAATGGTATCCGTTGGCAGGACGGTGTCGTTACGTGTGGCTCCACCTTCCTTGTTTCGATCAGTCGGCACTTCCTGCAGCCGGAGTTCCTTTTTTTTTACGGAAGGGGTGCTGTTCCAGTCCCGGCACCCAGGCAGACCCAAAATTGAAGCTAAACTGGAATAATGTGCTAATCTTTGCTATATTTCCATGAGAGAGTTTTATGGTAAATTCATTCACACCATCACACCGGCGCCACCGAGCCCTCTGACCGAGGCAGGTGAAGCGTCTTGCCCAAAGGACACAACGGCTGAGATGGAGCTGAGGATTGAACCGGCAACCCTTCGGTAACAGGACGAACCCCTACCTCCTGATCCACTGCCGCCGACTTCTTCAAAATCTGGGAAGATGCCTAAAAAGTTTTGAGTTTTGAGCTCAGACATCCTACAGTAAACGTTTGGCCAAATTTCTCCAATAACTGCTTTTTTATCTGGTAAATTGTAATCTCTACGTCACGTGGAGTACCCCAGGGTTCTGGTCTGGGGCCAGTGTTATTCTTGCTTTATATATCTCCTCTTGGTAAGATTATCAGTACGTTTAGTGACTCTTACCACATTTACTCAGTCGGCATTCAACTATCCTGTCAGATCTATGAGACCGGTGGTTCTCAAAGTTGGGATTGGGGACCTCATTGCGGGACATAAAACACCATTTAAGGGGGTCCCGAGAGGATCTACAGGAATCAACTTCACTTTAACAATGATTTCCATTCGAATGTTTAGCTTTAGCTGATTGCCATAAATGGATAAAACAATAAAATGAGTGAAAAAGATCGTGGTAAATGGCTTACTAGCAATGTTGGTCACAAGGCTTTTATTTTGTAGACGTGGAGCCATTATTTATCACTTGAAAATTTTATTTTTTAACAAAGAAAGCTTGTGTCGAAGCATGAATTGTTTTTTTACTTTACTTACTAACAGTCGGTATTGGCCAATCAAAGGCCCACACTGGTCCAACTCTACGTAAGCTGCGTCCACTCGTGGCTCCGGACGCCCAAATCCTTTTTGAACAAAACAACCCGACATATTCTGAAAAGGCTGACGTTTCGAACCGGCCGAGGCCTCGCATTGGCCGGCCGTTGTTGTTGTCGGGCCCACGCGCGCGCGCCTCCAGATTAGATAGAAGCGATTGTGGGCTCGAGTGATGATTAAATTTCACACTTTTGGCGAGCGAAAGAGGAGGAGATAAAGGAGAATCGTGCGCCGCCGTTGAGTATCTGTGTGTGTGTGTGTGTGTGTTTGGCGCATTGCAATTTAATGCCTTTTTTTCCACCTCGTGTAAAGTCCTCGGCTTGGCTGCGGGACACAAAGGGTGAGATTGACTGTGAATATACTATCCTATCGATAGGCATTACCGCCAAGGTAGGACTGCAGTCAGTTAAAAATGATTTATCAATACCCTCATGCGAGCGGAAGCCCACTCGACGCCTGATTGCCGAGCTCTCCCTGCTCATAGACGTATAGCTAATCGGCGACTGGATGCCGTCTGACAAGCCAAAGACTACAGCTCGTTCTTACCCAGCGGCGGACGCTTTCGGGAGCATCCGTCATTAGGTTTAGCGCATAGTTTAGCATATACAGTAAAGGCGATTGCTCATCCGAAAGCCCGTCCGCGGCCGCGTCAGCCTCCAGCTCAGCCGGGAAAAAAACTTCTGAGGGGATGGGAGAAGGAGGGAGATGAAAGAGAGGGAGAGAGAGAGAGAGAGAGATGGGAGAGCGGGGGGGGGGACAAATGGGGAAAACAAGTGTGAAGGAGAGGGAACGGGAAGGACTTCAGAGACGATGAAATGCGTCTGAGTCAAACTCGACGTCAGGGGAAAGACGGAGAATCTGGAGAAGGGGTGGAGGGAGGGGTGTGTCCGCCCTCCCACCTGTAGCCCCCCCCCCCATTTCCTCGCCACCGACTCCTCGAGTGCCACTATCAAGTGGGGAAGGGGGGGGGGCTCCCGCCTCAATCTGCATCGCTTCTGACCTCGCTCTTCTCCCGAAATAGGGAGCCGTCTTATTTTGGATGAAGGGATTAAAAAAAAAAAAGGACAGGAGCGGCGGATAAAGACGGAGTGGAGGTGGCGACACGCTCGTCGAGGAGATTTGCCGCGTATCCGTGTGTTTATTCCCCCCCCCTATCCACGCCGTCACAGTTATCTGGTTAGTCACACGCTCCTCGTGCGTTGCCCGCCTTGTTCTCTTCGCCCCCCCCTCTCCACCTCCCAGGAAACACGCCTCCCTTCCCCTGGTTCTGTCACAGTCCTCCTCTCCTCCTCCCACACGAGCTGTCTCAGGATACGCTTCTGAAAGCTGAGTCACGTTAAAGCTGCAAAGGAAAGGAGAAGAAGAAGAAGAAGAAGAAGAAGAAGAAAGAAGTTGTGTTGAATGAGCAGGACATCGCCTCCTCCATGTTACCTTTTCCCTCCGACAGCCGCCGCCACCTGCCACGGCTGCCTGACGCCGACCGTATAGCTCAGCGGATATATGTTTCTCGCGTGGGCTTTCGGGAAGGGGGGTCATGTGAGTGACCCTGGACGCCAGCGCGCACCTAGGCGGGCATGAACTCGCCCCGACGAGCCATCCGAGCCGTCGACCTAGTAAGCAGAGTCCGTCCGGCCCCATTTAAAGCTTTTCTTTTGGTTTTTTGGTTTTTTCTTAGAGCCGCATCAGACGGGCTAATCAGAGGAGTGGAAACAAAGAGAAAACGGGATCGATCAATACCAACGCCAATGAGGCGTGAAGCGGCGAGCTGAAAGGAGCTGGAGCCGAGGAGCCGACGTCAGGCGCGGCCTCAACCACTGGCTGCACCGCCTACAATTAGCTTTAAACTGCTCTACCTACACATATATGGTATGTAAGCACAATCGTGTCGTTATCAATGTTATCAATCATCCGTCTGTTAGCAAAATATCTCAAGAACCGCTGGACGGAGTTTAACGGAACCCTCCACAAGCAGCCGCCGGGTGCGCACTTCCGGCTTGTTAGGTTTTCTGAACGAACCTGATTCAAGATGGCCGCCACAGACGACCCGACGCGCCGAACCCAAACGCGAAGGTAGCTCCAGCGCAGCCAATTTTACAGACACGGGGATCAAATCTGGCGTGACGGAAGCTGAGCGTCCTCCCCCGACAAACGCTCCGAGCACTAAGAGGTCGCACGGGAATCTTTGCCTAAAACTGTTCGGGTCGAGTCTGTCCGTCTGTTAGCGGCATATCTCATAAACTGGTGGACAGATTTTATTAAAACGCTCAGCAAATAAATAGTGGATGTGCAGCTAGAACTGATTAACTTTTGGAGTCAAACCCATTCAAGATGGCCGCCAAAGAAAATTAACCTTAACTGACACAAAAATTACTTTAACTCGGTCAGTTTTGCAAATAATACACTCAAATTTGGCGTGGTAGTGACTGGGAGACATCCCCGACATATACTCTGAGCACTAAGAGATTGCATAAAATCTTTAGTTAAAACTTTAGGGTTCACTGTTTGGGTCAAGTCTGTCCATCTGTTAGCAACATATCTAATAAACCAGCACACGGATTTTATTAAAACTCTCAGGAAATAAACACTGGATGTGCATCTACAACTGATTTAATTTCGGAGTCAAACCGATTCAAGATGGCCGCCAAAGAAAACCAAACCCATTTAACACAAAAATGGCTACAAGTCAGTCAATTTTGCAGATATCAAACTCAAATTTGTCGTGGTAGTGACTGAAAGTCATCCCCAACACATACTCTGAGCACTGAGAGATCGCGTAAAATCCTCACTTGAAACTTCAGCCTCGGACGGCGGCGGGTCAACGCGGCTCCCTTTAAGCAACGCCGCTTTCCAATCGCAACTGAGTCAGTCACCTGAAATTTCCCCCGTTTTTGTTAAGCGTCAGACGCCAATGAGCTGTTTGCGAAAACAGCGAACTACATGAAGACACAGAACCGAGGAACAAGCGCGACGTGTCAGAGGTGAGAGCCCGGCAGGAAGGAGCTGTGATTAGAAACAGCATCTGTTGAAACAAAGAGCTCAAAGTCGGCCTGCGTGATTGAGTCGTGGCGACTGTGTTTTTCCTGTCCGACTGGACCGCGCTGAGCCAGAGCTCCACTAATAGATGCTAGACTCCGGGACTCGGTGAAAACAAGTCGCCGGCAGCCAATTTTGCCGCACGCAGCATTACTGAGGAGATAATTGGTTGCCGGTTGCCCTCGTTGACAGAGCCGTGATCGCTGCTGATCCACAGCCACTTGTTTAAGCAGCTCTGATGGGAACTAACATCTTCATCAGCTGCGTTTCCTGCCAGAGCGCCGCCGACCTCCAACCGAGCAGCGGCGTTGCGTCGCCCGAAAGCGCGGCAGCAAGCCGCGACAAACACGAGACTTTTGCCGACTTGTTTCACTTTGTCTTTTTTTTCTCCTCCGTATTCCATCAAAAAAAGCATAAACAACCAAATAAAAAACGTTTGGCAGCGACTGAACACTTCGTGGATATCTGGATGCGTGTCTGCCGCCGACTTGACTCGGAGCGGATCTAATCCAAGATGGCCGCCGTAGCCATTTTGCCCACGGAAGCGTAAAAGTGAGCAAATATTTTGCAGATGCTGAGCTCAAATTTGGCGCGGCAGCAGCTGAGAGTCATTCACAACGCTCACAATACTCCAGGCGCAAGATGGCCGCCGAAAACCCCAGCTTTACCTGCCGCTGTCAGTCCCGTTTTGTCTGTTAGCAAAATGTTTCATGAGCCACAGGGCAGATATTAATGAAACTTTCAGGAACTAATCACTGGATGTATACCTACAGCTGATTCACTTTTGGAGTCAGTCCAATACAAGATGGCCGCTGCAGCTAACTGATATTAGCCAACACAAAACTGGCTACGATTCAGTCCCCTTTACAGATATTGAGCTAGAACTTGACGTGGTGGTAGCTGAGAGTCACTCACAACGATCTACAGTTGTAGTAAAGTTTATGGAGAATAGATAATAATAATAATATTAAAGTAACTCAGGGGGAAACCAGTTCTTTCAGGTGAGTTTTAAACATTGAGCTTCGATACCCTTGAATCAAAGCAAAGCCTTTAAATGCTGCAAAATGTCACGCCAACCTGTTACAGCGAGGTTTTACGGTTTGATTTCTCCGCTTACCACCAGCTGCTTGTTTTAAAAGTCATTTTTCAAAAAGTTTTCTTGGCATTTTTTGCATTGAATTAAAACAAACATCTTAAAGTGGAATACAGCGCGCTGTGCAGGGGCTGGCACGCCGAGCTGCCCGACTGCACACACTGTCGGGGTTTTTATGAAACCAAGTTATACAACAACAAAAAAAAAAGCAGGTTTTCATATTTAGACTCGGACTGTCGTTTTATTGACCACATCCATGCTGCTTGGATTTATCCCAACTGTTTTGCTCCTCTGTCTAGTCCAGTTAAAAAATAAAGCGTTATTCCCTAAAAGGAATACGCGTCGCCCACCTCCTCGCAGGTTTTGGGCTCTGTCCACACAAAACAATTTTCCAAGACAATCTCTTTACTTGTCGTATCTAAAACCATCTTGGTAAACACAGCACTGTTTCTGGAAATGCCTTTTTTGTCCGCACGGGAACAGGGGGAAAAAAATGGACCCAAAACGGCGCAGTGGCTATGCCAGGCCTGTATGAGGCGCTGTGGCGCTGCCACCGAAACAGACCCGAAAACAAACAAACAAAATAAATAAATAAATAAAAGGCGTGGAGTACGCGCCTGAAGCCTGCATGAACATCGTCAACACGGCGAGGAGAAAGAAGAAGATGGAGGTCAGGTTAGAGGCGGGACTTTAGCCGTCTACGTTACCAACAAAGAAGAAGAAAAAGCACAAGGTGGCGTAGCAAGATTCATTCCAAAAAAATACAGTTTTGGGGAGATCCTAAAATGCTATTTTTGTGTGGACGAAGGGTTAAAATGATAAAAAAAATAAATAAATAAATAAATAACAATCCAGTGTGATCGCCCCCTTGTGTTGGGGATTACTCTCTGCTACTACCACACTGAAATTGAGCTCACTATCAATAAAAAAAAACAGTTACAGCCTTTTTTATTTTGTTTACCAAAGTTGTGGCAGCCACCATGATTGTGGTTGATTCCACAACGGTAAATGGGCCGTTGTTACGTTTTTGTGTTCTTTTACTTGTTCGCTGGTTCGTGAAGTGTTTTGCTAACGGACACAAACGAACACGAGCGATGACACGATCACCCGCTTTCCACGGCAGTGGTGCGATGACAAATCGCTCAGAGGGACCAGTCCACGTTTTCACTGAACACAGGTTTTGTGAAAAGCAAGCAGCCCAGATTTTTCTCCATCAACATCACTGGTTTTTGTGGCTTTTTTTTGCCCGTTAAAGCAAACAGAATTCCTGTGTTCTGAGTTGCTTTATTTACTGTGAGACAAGTTCAATGTGAGCCCCAAGCACTGGGGGGTTAAACTAGAAAACTCCTGCGGTGTGGAACGATCAATTAGTAGTGAGGTCTCTCGTCTTACAACCTCAAACCACACCTCAGACAGATTTTTCTCCCGCTATAGGAAAGCTGTGATTTCATAAAACAGCTACATTCGATACAGACTGTAGGTTCATGCGGTCTAAACAGCTCCTCAGTTTAGTTCACCTTTAAGGGGTTTAAAGCCTGCAGGTCGCTTAACTCTTCTTGTGGTTCCATATAAGCAACACCACAAAAAAAGATTAATGCCACTAATTCCACCTATATCAGCCCTGAAAGCTAAACTCCTCGTTTGTTCTCATTGTTTGCCTTCCTTACAATTTGTCTTGTTCTGTTTGAAAATTTCCCGAGCAAGTAGCAACTTCCGGAGCACACGGTTGCTTTCCTCACGACTCTCCATCGACTGCAGCCTTGGCTAACGTAGCGGGCTACGTTGCATCTGCAAGGCTGAAACAAATTAGCTGCAGGCTAGCTAGTGGCTGAACCACTAATCACTTGACATAGCAGTGCTAAATCAAAGCGAGACAAAATATTACGTAACAAAAATATAGCATCACCTTTTCTGTGAAACAAAACATTTTTCATTTTTTCTTTCTTGGTTTGTCCTCATGAAGTGCATTTCCAAGCTAACTACTTAGCTCTACGTAAAGCTAGCTACTTAGCTTTGTGTGAAGCTAGCTACTTAGCTTTATTTAAAGCTAGCTACTTAGCTTTATGTGAAGCTAGCTACTTAGCTTTATTTAAAGCTAGCTACTTAGCTTTATGTGAAGCTAGCTACTTAGCTTAATGATCTCAAACAAACTAACATGGTTGTCTGTTACAGTTTCTTGAAGGAAAACATTTTTTTATCAAAAACGTGCCACTTTAGTTAATCTTTTTTTGACTTTTTTGACTTGAGTTTAAGTTTTTGACATGTTTAGTACAGTTGGATGCTACAGTTAGCTTTAGTGCTATTTGTTTCAACAGATTTTCTGTTGCGGCTTATTTAACATTACTTTTATTGTGAATTAACTGGGGGGTTTTTTCCCGCACAGCTCCATTTTTTTCTCCCCTTTTTTAACCCTTTACTAAATTTTTATGACCAAGGTTCATAATAGTCTATCAAAGTGTATTTCCTTTAGGTCTAGGCTACCGTTAGCATGGTGTGCTAACCTCACCTCCTAGTTTCAGTGTTCCACCTGTCAACAACACAGAAAAACACAGAACAAGCACTCTGTTTATGATAAGCTTTAATCTGCTTGGTGCTTTGAGGCCCACAAGGAATGCAAGAACATTTAGAGGAGAAATACAAATTAAGACTGAGCCACTGAACTCTTACTCAGCTCTGGACATGAAGGATTTCTCATCTGATAAGTGAACCAAAGACTACTTTTCTTGTATTCAAAATGGTAAATATTTGAAATCAGTTGACGAAGGCCTGTGAAATAACCCGCTTTAGCAACGTCAAATTTGTTATTTTCACGTCAACGTTGATTTATGTGAAAACACGCTCAGCACTTATTGCAGACTAGATATTACACAGATAAACATCTGAGGCACAATAAGCTGCTCGGTGGGAAATAAATACACGTGTACGAGCTAAAACTGATTTTCTCTGACTGAGCGCCTAGCGTCTGCTGAGCCTAGCTCGCAAAACGGGTGCGCCGCCACCGCGTTTGAGGGCCGGGCTCGAACAGCCACTGGAAGACATCGCCTCGAGCTCTGGGAAGGCAAATAAAGAGGTAATCCGCCGATTTATCATGAAGGAAAATAACAATTTGCCGTGGCTAATAAGCCCTTGTCCGCAGCTGGAGACTGCACTTTGTTTGCCCTCTGTGATTAACAGGAGACTTTAAAGTCGCGTTTACCGTCAAACTGTGAAACTAGATTTGCTTGAGAGAGAGACAGAAAAAAAAAAAAAAAACACTTGAAAGTAATAAACTCGGAGCAACTAATGACTCATTTGGCTCCTTTGGAAAACCGCAGAGTTCCTTGAAGCAACATGTTGCGCACAACAGAACTATAAAGAAGATGGTGGCTCGCAGCACACGTTGTCGGCGCCCGCGTGCGATTGGCTGAAATGGGATTTGGTGCTGATTATTGGATTGCAGGGTGCTGCCGAACTCGCTCATTTCCCCTGCGTCAGGCACTTCTCCCTGTTGCCATAGAGACGATTACAGTTCATGGGGTTCTTAGAGGTTTTTTTTTTTGGTTTTGTTTTGATTGTGCAAGAGAGGACTGTAAACTTTCTAAACATCTACGAAGACAGAAAATACTCTAATTCCCACGCCTTTTTTGTTTTCGTAGGTAGATTTTTTTACATCGGGATGACCTGAATGGGGGCTCAAAACGAGCTACAGCTAGCATTGCCGGCGCCAATATTCTCCAGGATTACAGATGCGATCTTAATCTGTCCTCTGTCTCTCCTTTTAATGCCCTGTTTGCTGCCATAATGCCCGCTCCTGGTATCTGATGGCCGTGTTGCGCGTAATAACAAGCTACGGCTGCGGGAGGGAGGGAGGGGTACTTTAGGGGATAAACAAATTAACAAAGCTATTCACAGCCTTTGCAACACCAGGAGGGTTCGGGGAGGGGTGAAATAGGGCGCTGAAAGAAAGAAAAAATTAATAAACAAGTCGGAGGCTTTTTGGGGGACGATTTAAAGCAGACACATGTTCCGACACACGTCGGCCCTACTTTGACGCCGCGTCGTCGAGATCGAGTTACAGGCTCGCTTCCACGCCGCACCCGGGCGACGTCCTGGCACGCGCTTTTGGCTGCGCCGCGTCACGAGGGAAACCCCCGGAACCGCCGCCAAATGTAACAGCTGCATCAAGATGATTTTCACCGAAGGGGCAGAGGAGGGGGACGGGGTGTTGGGAAGCGCTGCCAGCATCTGGAAACGCCCCGGCTCCGGCTTGGCTCGGCAGTAAAGGAATATGTCATATTTGTATGAAACGCTGGGAATGGCCAGAGTCAGTTAGCAGCTTTTTGTGCTTGGAGGGGAGGGGGGGAGGGGGTTTGGCTCTTGGCCCATGAATCGGAAATCGGAAAATTTAACGCGATTTCGTCCAAGTTTGAAAGAATAAGAGAGGGAAAAGAGCACGCGGCGATGCAGCTACAGTGTAAATCTGAGCAGACAGCACGATATAGTAAATGCCAGGAACGTCTTTGGATTTATTAATTGTTTGATTTGAAAAAAAAAAAAAAAGCACCAGAAAAGTGGAGAAAACGGTCGTCAAAAACCAAAACCAGCACAGTTCACAAGAAGATCAACGTTTAACTCGCTTATTTCTTCATCCTTTCGGGTTAATGCAGGCGTTCTGCCGAGCAAAGATCCCAACGTAGCGCGACGGTTTTCAGAATTTTGTTTTATGTTTCAACCAACTACAGAATTTGACTCAGATCGTGTTTGTTTTTCTCAAATGCTACCAGTTCATTTTTTTGTTCACCATTTTTCTTCGAAACCTCTTACGAACAAAAAAATAGTGAAATAAATAAAGCAAAATGAAAAGTTTAGGACCTTTCAACCAATCGTTTTATTGGTGTTATACTGTTACACAGGTAAACATGAACATTCTAAAACTGTTAGGCGTTTGCTGACTTACAGTTTTATATCCTCATTTTGAAAGGAAAAAAAAAAGAAATAAAGGCAGAATAACATGGACTATGCTACTAATTTGTGTCTTTAACAAACACACAAGCCTATTGTTTGATTCCAATTAAACGGCTGGTGAACAATTGTTTCGGTACAAATTCTACCAAACAAAAAGGTCACACATCAGTATTAATCGAACACAAAGTGCTCCTTCCTTTTGTTTTTAATGTCACCAATGAAACCAATGGCATTTCTCTCGTTTTTGACCCGTCTCCGGTAAACGTAATTTTGCTGTTTTTGACAAGAAAAACGTCACGTTATCCCATGAACAATTTATCCGTACGTAGGTTTCAAAACGGGCAAATGTTTGGGTCGCTTACGCAAACAGAAACCACCAGATCTCGAACCGAACGACCGCAAGGTTCAAATATGGATTCCGAGACGCCCTGCCACCACCACCGACGATTCACATCAATGGTACATTTAAAGAAGAGGCACTCCGATGACTCGTGGCGAGCTGAAATTTGCGTGGAACCAAAGAAGAACCCTAACATTTACTGCTTTCTCGCTTCCAGTGACATCCAACCCTTCTAGATCCAATGCGTATGGTACGGGCCGAAAAATGACGCCGTCTTACGCGAACAAAAAAAAAAGCTGTTAAATACGGGAAAGCAAACTAAGCTCTTTCCAGCTCGTGTCCGTAGAGCATCCGAGGAGAAAAAGCGACGGGACGTTTGGTTTCACCAATATAAGCGATCCGGCAGCCGTCGGATTATTAGCTTTAGCTGACCGTCCAACGCGATGAACGACTCGCATTCGTGGGAGAGGAGAAGAAGAAGAAGAAGAAGGCGTTTAAAAAAAAAAAAAAGGGGTCTGTTTTTCAAGCTTAATTAAAACAAATATGTCCGGCGCACCTCGGTTTCGGAGGGGGGGAGCGCTGATTAACGGTCGGAATGAGCGAAAAGTTCATTATCGTGCTCCGAAAGACGAAGCCGAAATTAATTTTGCTCTGGATTCCATTATGATAATGGTAATGAATCTTCAACGGGAACTTGATTTAATGAGAGGCTGACTCGAAATCAATAAATACAGAAGAAGAAAACCTTAATGGCAATCACTTGGCCCCGCCCTCCCTCCTCTTCCTGTCAGTGGCTGTTAATTAATTCGGTAAAATTACTGAATCATTATGTAATGAGAGGACCTAATCATCCGATGGCCCCCCCAACCTCCCCTCCTTCCCGTCACCCACCCCAGACGAAGGCTTTTAGTCCATGACCACTTTAATCTCACGACTCCAACGGCTCTGATTTACATGCCAACGCGTCACCTCCGCCTACGACCCACCCCCGTCATACGTCGCGGCGTGGTTTCCCGCGGTGACGTCAGCGCGGCGCTCAATCATCGGCAAACAGGAGCGGAGCGCAACACCAATTAAAAGGTGATGTCGTCTCCAAGTCATCGCTCACACTTCTCACTAATGCACTAATTACCAGGGCTGGGACATTAATGGAATAGCATGGTTCAGCCTGGGGATTAATCTGCATGGCTTCGACTCCAAGTATGTGTGTGTGTGTGTGTGTGTGTGTGTGTGATTAATGCAAACCCCTTCCTGCTCCAGGCATGACCTTGAACACCACCACGGGAGGGGAATGAACTGACAAGGTGGAGAGGTTGGGGGGGGCTTGGAGGGGCCGGTCGAGGCTCGAGGACGAGCAGGAAGTGGGATCGATGAAGAGAAATCGGCTGTTCTCCTTCGATCCAAACGCAGCAGAACAACAGAGAACCGGACGCGTTCTGAAAAAGGGATCCGTGGAGAGGTCACGAGTAGGTAGCATCTCACCTGCTGGACACAGCGCTTTGAACGATTCGAGCTCGGAAAACCAGTTCGATTCTTCCCCGTTACGACAAGAGCAGAGCCTTGGAACGCCATTTTTAGGAATCTTTCCACCACTGGCCACTGAACACTGTTGAATGTTGGAGCAGTTTAAGTTCCTCTCTTCCCCATCAGATAGCCACTCTGCCATGTTAGCTTTAACACGACGGACGGACGTCCTTCGGTACAAACAGCCACTCTGCCATGTTAGCTTTAACACGTGTGTCAGCTGATACAACGACGGGCGTCCTTCAGTACAAACAGCTGTACGGAACTTTACGTAAAGAACCATCTGATGTAAAACGGCCCGCGACGGTCCCACTTCCAAACTCCAACACTGAGATTTCTCCATTGATTTTTTTTTAGAAACACGAACAGTATAACTTACGCTGCAAATGTTTGTACAGTGATCTAAGGCAGAGGTCCCCAACCCCCGGGCCGTGGTCCGGTACCGGTCTGTGGGTCATTTGGTACCGGGCCGCACAGAAACAATAATTAACTTGCAGTATTTCGGTTTTTTTTTCTTATTTTTGGAGTCTGAATAACATTTATTTTAAAAAATGACCGGATTCTCTCCACTACATATGTCTATGATTCACTCTCAACCGGTTCGTGGAGTTGAAAGGGTCGGGGACCGCTGATCCAAGGTACTCTTTAAGGCAAAGTAAGGATCCTTTGGTCCAACGGTGTTCCCGTTTAGAGGCGAATGGAAAAAAAAAGCTTGACGTTTCAGGGCGGAGCCGCTTTCTGACTGAAGAGCTTTGTCCAAAGACTCCTCAGTATCTAGAGGAACGTAACTGAAATGTTACTTGGAAAGGATTTTACCTAGACAAAATATTGACTGTGGCTACGTTCATACTGCGGGTCGTAACGCTCAGTTCTGATTTTCTTTGCCGTTTTAAGAACTGCAAGTGTTAGCATGTCCGTATTGATTCGGGGCCAACCGTACATCCAAATGGTAAAAGATAAAAGAGCACAGATGTTCACGATGACCTTTGTTGGAGCTGTGGCTGCTGCCTCTGAGCAGAGGCATGTGTGGATGAAGAGTGGAGGGACTTTGACCTGAGGGACCTCCGTCCTGTCATCAGACATGAACGTTCACAAAACATCGGATATGTATCCGATTCAGCACCACATACTGAAACGACCGGGGTCGGATATGAAAAAGTCGGATTTGTCAGGTTCACGCAGCCATGAAAAGATCCGATATGTGTCGCATACGGGGGCAAAACAATCAGAACCGGGCCGCATTAGCCTGCAGGGCGAACGTAGCCTTGGTTACATTACTTATTATGTCTGCCTGTTTTTTGTTTAATCTAGATTTTTTACCTCTCAGAACGTGCCCAAGACTGCTTTGGATCCTCGTAAAGGTTTAAAAACTGCTAATATTTGAGACGAGAGTTGTTTTACAGCAGGTCCTGGTCCCGCTCGGACTAGCCGTTAGCCTCGTCAGTCCGGGCGAAATGAAACGGAGGCGTTCGGATAAACCACCGACCGCTCGTCACCTCACCACAGGAAGCTGAATTACGTCGTTAATTCTAAAGTTTTATTCATCCGAGGTGTCCGTCAGAAACCGAAGAAGAAGAGTTCCGACTGAAAGAACTCAATTAAAATGATTATTAGGAGGTTTTCTTAGTGAGAGCCTGGCACTGGAAACATCATTGAGTGCCTCTGTGAGCTCTTCCTAGGCCCGATCCCAGAGCAACTCTTTACATTTATTAACTTTTTCCGGCTTTAATTTAATCTCATCAGCTCCAAACTTTCTGTCCACCGTAATATGGATTTAATAAAAGATGTAAAGTTTGTTCGGCACACATTCAGTTCTTTTATATTTTATTTATTTATTTTTTTTCGTGTTTTCTCCCAGTAGATTCGGTTCAAATGCAATAAAACTCCCTAACACAAACGAATAACGTGCGAAAAGTCGTGCAGCCGACGTGAAACGCTCGTAGGCGTCGTTGGAACGAGTTCGGGTCGAGGAGGACGTCGGGGGGGGGGGGAACCTGGAGGAACAGATTCTCCCGACAGCCGAAGGAGCAACAGGAGGCGTGACTGAGACGTGAAAAGGAGCGACTCCAACGTGATTTCATTAAAAGACATTATTATTAAATTAAAGGCCTAGAATTCTTCCAGGGAATGCATATCATCCGCTGCCTTTCAAGGCAGAGGCTCAGACTAAAATCATCTCACAAAACTCACTGAATTATAGCCAGTTTTGTGTTTTCTAAGTTCAGTTGACTGTAGCGGCCATCTTGAATTGGACTGGCTCCAAAACCTAATCAGCTATAGACGTACAACCCATGACTATGTCCTGAAAGCTTCATTAAATTTTATGCAGCGGTTCATCTAATATTTTGCTAACAGACGGACAGAGGTTACTCCGAGCGGTTAATGTCAAAATTTTAAAACCCAGAGCATGTGCTTAGAGTATGTGTTGGGGATCAATCTCAGCTACTACCACACTAACTTTCAGGTCAATATCTGCATAAATGAAAGAGTTAAAGCTATCTTTGTGCTTTTTAAGATCAGTTGGTTTTGGCGGCCATGTTGAATCCAGTCAACTTCAAGCGCCAATCAGTTGCAGACGCACATCCAGCGATTACGCTCCGGAAGTTTCGTCAAAATCTGCGCGGCGGGTCCGGAGATATTTCGCCAACAGACGTGGAAACGTGGTAGACGGAAGAAGACTGGGTCGGGTAACTCACCGATGACGTACGTGAGCAGCAGGGCCAGCGTGAGCGTGAGCAGAGACACCGACAGGGCTGTGCACTTCCAGTTGCAGCAGCGGTGCGGCTTGTTGAAGGTGAACAGGGGCCTGGTGACGCTGCTGCGAGGGAGCGGCCGCGGCGGAGGCGAGTACACCGTGCCCGAGGTCAGCGGGTATCCCTGCCCGGCCCCCGACAGCAGCGCCGACGAGCCGGAGCCCTGCTTGAACAGAAAATGTCTGCAGGGGGAAAAAAAAAAAAAAAAAGAAACACACAATAAAAGCCCCGTTTCACTCCAGTGTAAAAGTGACTGTCAGAGCTCTGCCTTCCTTAGTTACTGTTGCTAAGGCTGTCCATCAACACTCCTTACACCGATAGCTTCGGCAGCGAAAAAAGGTGCCCTTTTTTTTTTAAATTCTGGTCAGCAGTTGATGATTTTGTCTTCTGACATGACAAATACCAGCTCTGACTAGTTAATTAGGCAAACATTTGGTTCTGGATGTTGGTCAAACAGAGACTTTCTCATGTTCTTTTTCTTTTTAAGGGAACAGAAAGATTTAAAACACACACAGAGAAGCTGCACGGATATATTTAAGGTCCAAGGCATCGAATACGCGGCTCAGAGTTCTTGTCTTCTTGTCCTCTATTTTGGGAGGGAGGCTCTGACTGACTGTCGAACATCGGATTCAGGAAGAGCGGTGGGATCTGGAGGAAATGACCGCTATCCCCCACCCCCCCTGAGGGGTTCTGAGGGGGTGCTGAGGGCGTGCGGGGTATTGGGGTCACCTCCAAGAGCCATGTGGTCCCCTGCGGAACCAGAGCAAGATCCGTGGTCATCGGTCAACGTCATCGGCACAAAAAGCCAAACTCGTCCCGCTGCAGGTTGGCGTTTACCCACAGGACGACCGATGTCCGTCTGTCAAGCTTCCGCCGAGCGCTTTGTTAACGTCGAGTTTAATCATTTCATTTAACACTTGGCGACGCGTAGCTTTAACTTCTGGGATTCAATCCAAGTCAAGATTGTCGACACACACACACAAAAAAAAAAAAAAGGGGCCGCAAATCTCGGTGTGGCAGCGGCCGAGGGTCGTTCACAGCACACAGTCCTCCGAGCGCTAACACAAACTTTCCTCAAGATGAGTTGGGCTTAGAATATAGAATATAGAAACCCCCACCCCGGCCTGAAAAGGCAGAGTTTCTCAGCAAGACTCTGGAAAAAGGATCCAAGAAAAAGTCCTTGAAACTTGTTGGAAAAAAAGTTGACAGCCAAAGGAAGAGGCTCGTGAAACGTGGGTGCCTAGCTGGATCCCTTTGCTTTAAAAAAAAAAAAACGGACATCGGGCTTCGGTGGAGGATTTGCTCTCCGTGTTCCCTTCTGATTTGACAACCTGCCCGATGGCCGCGGGTGCACGTACTGACTGTAGGCAGCGAACCAGTGAGCAGGACACGCAGCTAAAAAAATCTATATTTTTATTTATTTTATCCATTTCCACTGTTATGGACTTTTCTAGACAGAGAGAAAAAGACCCCTTCAGAATTCCCACCCCTTCAGCCGAGGTAGCAACAGACGCAAACCTCTGATTGGACGACCAAACTGTTAATTAATTACTGCCGTGGTGTTACGAGGTGGAAGCCATTTTTAATCGCGTGTCCCACAAACCAGCTGCCACCCCTGGGACCTCTGCTGGTGTCTTCCTGCAGTAGATTACAGAGGGAAGTTGGGAACAGTAGCTTCTCGGGCCTATCTAGGACAGCGGCTCAATGCTTCACCAATTACCTCGCGACACACTCTTTTTTTTTTTCTTTTTTAAAGTAATTTTTTTTCCTCTCAGGTATCTTGTGTCTTATTCCGATTCTATTTATGTAAATCTGGACTCGGTGGAATTAAGTCTCACTCCGAGCTACGCCTGGCTGAAACTCATTTAAGAGGGCCCTGAAGGTGGAAGATTTTTAGAAAAGCCTCCGCCCCCCCAATCCAGCTGGTTTAATTTTTTTTTTTTTTTTAAATAGGCAGCTTTTAGTCGTGGGGTCAAACACCGGATAGACTGCTCCGCTGTTCCACCGCACGGAGATCCGGCCCAGCTCGCCCCTCTCCGGTAATATCTCCTGTAATCTGGCCGTACTGCTAATCTCCCAAAAGCGTCTGTGTGCTTTTATTCTGAAAGTGCTCCTGAGTTCATCAAGAGGAAGTCACGCCCGAGGAGAGGAGTCGTGCAGGAAAATCCGCGTTGGTCGTAGACGGACAACCAGCGGTTACTTTCAGTCAAATGTGACGACCAGGCACACACACAGACCCGCGCTCAGCAGTGGGCACTATTTTAAAAAAATAAAATAAAATAAAACTATAGTCCTTCACCCTTTGAGAAAGGCCCCAGGTCGGAGCAGCGGGCCTCTCTGGTGCAACCTTCACAGGCAGCTCCTGCAATGCAGAGCAGCAATAATGTGAAACCGATTGAAGCAGCTCCGCCACCCCGGGATCAATGACTTACCTATTTCTTTTGACACATCAAAGCAACTACTTAAGTTATAAGGCTACTAAATGAAGACGAGCTTCATTTTCATTATGAAATGTGTTCGATGGTGGATGAAGATAGGAGGCCGAGCTGAAGGGCAATTAATCTGGGCTCCCATTTCATCTCTATTGTGTTTAGATAATGGAGGGCGGGGGGGCTGGAGGGTGTGTGTGTGTGTGTGTGGGATGGGATGGGATGGGATGGGATGGGTGGGTGAGCGGGCAAAGGAAATTGTGCAATTTGGAAAAGTGGATCTGAGATGGGAATTATTAGCAAATCCAGCTTTTTCTTGTGTCCAGAAGAGACTAAAGAAGGAAGTTAGAGTGTGTTCACACACAGCAGGGCGGGGGACGCCTGCTGAGAGAAGGCAGCTAAAAGAGGCGAAATGCTAGCTAAAATCTACTAGTAGCAAAATGCAAGGTTAAGGTTAGCTTAAGGGTAAAAGCAACAAAAGGATGGCTATGAGCTTAAAGAAACAAAATGTTAGTTGACAGCAGTAAAACCCTAGCTAAGAGCTAAATGTAGCAAAACACTAGCTAAAGTCTAAAAGTTACAGAAAGCTAGCTAAATGCTAAAAATAGCAAAATGCTAGCTTAAAACTCAAAGTATGCTAACTAGAAGTTATATATAGCAAAATTCAAGCCAAAACCAGCAAAAGGTTAGTTTAAGGCTAAAAGTAGCAAAACACTAGCTAAATGCTACAAGTAACAGAAAGCTAGCTAGAAATTATATGTAGCAAAATACAAGCCAAAACCAGCAAGATAAGATTAGGTTTAGGCTAAAAGTAGCAAAAGGATAGCTAAAAGCTAAAAGAAGCAAAATGCTAGCTAGAAGTTATAAGTAGCAAAACAATAGCCAAAACCAGCAAAAGGTTAGCTTAAAAGTAACCAAAGGATGGCTAAAAGAAGCAAAACACTCGCTAAATGCTAAAAGTAACAGAAAGCTAGCTAGAAGTTATAAATAGCAAAATTCAAGCCAAAACCAACAGAAGAACATTAGGTTTCAGCTAAAAGTAATAAAAGGCCATCTGAAAGTAGCTAAAGGTCATCTGAAAGTAGCTAAAGGCTGGCTACAAGCAGGTCCACCTCCCACCTGAGGCCTCTGTGTGGAAGTAAGGTTCTACTTCCTCCCACCCCTTCCTGTTCTGTAAACCAACAAACAGATGCTGTGTGCGGTTCTTTTTCATTTTGTTGTCCGAGTATCGTTATTGATTTGTTGTTGGGTTTAGTTTTTTTTTTTCTTTCCAATCTTTTTTTTTCCTGCTATTGTTTCTTTTCTTGTGGTTTACATGAGCAAAATAAATTATTATAAAAAAAAAAAGAAGGACAAATGTGTGGGTTTTCTCTGGGTACTTCTGTATCCTCCCACAGACTGAAAAACAGGCACGGTAGGTTAACTGGTAGCTCTAAATCGTCCCTAAGTGAGAGTGTGGACGGCTGTTTGTCTCGTTTGTCTCTATGTGTCCCCGACATGGACTGGAGATGTGTCCAAGGTGTCCCCCTGCCTCCCTCACAGTGACTGCTGGAAACAGGCAGCAGCTGCACACGACCTATGATGGAAGTGGGTATGAAAAAAAGAATGGACAGCTAAGAACTAAAAGTAACAAACAAGTAGCTAAAAACTAAGATTAGAATAAAAAGACTAAAGCAGATTATCAAGAGAACAAAGTCTCTGCAGCAAATGAAGACATCTCAGTGTCATTTTTTTTACAAGAAAGATATCTGTAAGTTAAAACTTAAAACATTTTGAAAAGTGTCAAATTTAGAAAAGCCACAGCAGCCATCTCCTGAGCGAGCCAAACGTCTCCAAGTAGCAAGACTGCAAAAAAAAAAACATCTGGAGGAAACTTTAAAGAGGGAAAACAACAGGCTGAGTGCACAGCAGAGAGGCAGCTGCAGGTGGGAAACAAAAGATATTGGAAAAAAAAACTGATGAGTTGTTTTTTTGTTGTTCTGTTCTTGCGAGCATGTGTTTATGATTTCAAAACAAATCCTAACAAAAAAGCGAACGATCTCTCCGAGCCTCCTGGAACTCCCGGGCAGCGTGATTGCCTCAGGTTACTGTGCGCTCTCGGGGGGGGGGGGGTATTTTAGCTCCAGATTGGAGGTGGAGGTGGTGGTGGGGGTACGCGCTACCGTATGTGTTACCTTGTCCGTGTGGCGGGGTAAAGGTGAAAGGTCGCGGGATGCCCGTCTGACAACAGCCCCTCGGAGGAAAACGTTCTCACCTGGTGGCGATTTGGAGATGAACTGAACAAACCAAAGCTCCAACAAAAAAAGAAATAAATAAAAAAAGCAAAACTTTTTAGTCCTACTGAGTCTCCCCCCCCTTCCCTGTTTTGTTTTTGTTTTTCGGAGAGTCTCTTTAGTGCGGCCCCGTGGCGAGCACAGATAACATCCATCCTTCACCGCCTGCCAGCCTGTCCTCTGTCCATCCAGCCGTTCAGCTCCTGCTGGGGGCTCCGAGTCGGACGGGGGACGTGGGGAGGGGCGAGGGGGGGGGAACGACGACACAGGAGGAGCCACCGCACACCTAAGGGGGTCAGCGGTAGTTCAGATAAACCCGGGGAAACAAACACACACGAAGAGACAGCTGACTACACACGATCCACCGGGGTTCTCTTTAGTGATCTGCTGGAGGTGGATTAAAGCACAAAAAAAAATTAAAATTAAAAAAGGGATCTGGCTAAAACGTGCATTAGCAGAAAGCCTGACCTTCTTGTGTGGTGTGCCATAAAAAAACAACTCTTCCCGGCTCTTCCCCATTTTTGATCCATGCCCAGGACGCTCCGAATGCTTATCAGAGACGGGGAGAAACAAGAGGTTCTGCTTTCCGGGACGTCTGGATCGGCGGAGACGTCTTTGTTCATGCTTTTCTCGCTGGCAAAGGTCTTTTTTTTTTTTTTTTTAAAGAGTTTACAGACAGCGAACGCTTTCAAGGAGCCTCGCCTCTGAGGTTGGGGAAAAGCACGGCGAGCATGGCACGGGTCGATTCGTACCAGTCCAAACATTTGTTCTGCCTCTTAAACACACCCGGCGTGGGACCCGGTCAGATATATATCGAATCCCCCGTACCTGCCTCCCATCCACAAAGACGAGCAAGGTGTCTCCAGGAAACATAACGGCTCTGGGAGAAAAAAAAAAAAAAAAAAAAAAGGAAATCCATGCGCACTTCAAACAATCTTAATCTCCTCTGACGCGACGTCAATACGTTTCAATAGGGATTCGTCAAACACGAATCGAGGAAAACCGAGGTCCGCCTGACGACACGAGACGTTATCCTTTTTTTTCTGTGTTGTTGTTGCCGTCTTTTATAAAGCTGAACTGAAATCAAATCTCAAAAGAATTCACATTTCATGAATGTAACTTAGTCAGACACATCCACACAACATTCCAGGAACCCGTTTTTCTGACCTGAAAGTTAAATAAACTGTTTTTAGCGTTTTAGTCAATAATTTCGAGGTATTTTCTGGTTCAGAATGTGACTTTTCTTTAATTTCAAGTGGATTTTCTATATTTTCTCATCAATAACAAACTGATCTCAGGCTGTCGGCCTGTAAGCAGCTCAGACCTTTTAATGACAGCGTACGCTCACGGTACGTTTGAAGTTAAACTTCCCGTTTCTCGTCTCCTTCTCTGTGGAGATGTCCTCCTCTCCGTTTGGCTTTCTTTTAAAATTAAAAATAGTTAGGACTTGCTGCTGGCTAAAGGTCCTGTTTTTCTGGTGTGAAAAAAGTCCACCGCAGTAACGAGGGTCGGAGCGGTGCTTCTCTTTGAAGTGTTTTGAACCGGAGTTCTGGTACTAATTCCCGCATCGGATCCAATTCTAAGGTTTTTATCATTCAGGAAGCCAAAAATGTAACTCCGGTGGTATTTTCTGGCCGGTTCGAACAATTAATTCCAACAAACTGAACTATATTGTACCGGTATTCATCCTCTCACTGATGAATGGCTGAACCTCAGCGGCTCAGCCGATGTCAGACTTCCGGGGGGGGGTCGCAAACACCCGAGTGGTTTCTTCAATGTTGTTTATAAAAAAAATAATAAAATTTCTTTTCTTTTTTTTGGAAACTTTACAGTAAGCATTTTTTATGCTTTTCTTTTAACTGATGTTGGCTTGAGATGCAGCTGATAGGAGGGCAGGGTAAGAGCAGGAAAATAAAATCATTCGATCATCGGCCTATCTGCGAACGAGCCTAGGCTGATTGTGTGTGTGTGTGTGTGTGGGGGGGGGTTAATATTAAAACCAGGGACTCCGCTCCAACGGCCGTGAATACGATTAGGTTTTACACTCTCGAAACATATTTGACTATAAATAAAGTCCCGAAGCGTCCGGGATACCGAGCCGCTGCGGAAATTACCGTTTATAATCACATCGCACTTTTGGGGAGAGAGTTCCTTTTAGTTTGCAAAGACTGCTTGAACAATTTAAAAACATAAAAAATAATGAATTTTGTTTAAGGTGGATTTTCATTTAAAGCAATTACACATAAACACACACACACACACACACAGTGAGAGACATGGAAAATGACTGTAATTACAATACACACTTCCTGACAAGTCTCTCTCATTGATACTCGTGTCTGGCCAGTGATTAATTTAAATTGTCACAGAATCTAATTTTATTCTTCCTTTTTTCTTTAAATGAGGCGCGATCTAATTACGGCCTAATGCATAACTTATTAAAAAGTCCGTCCCGTGCCGCAGCAGCCTGCCAATCTCAGACTTCCTCCGAAAAGCCCGGGATTCAGCCAAGCTCTTCATTAACCATGCAAAAATATTCTTCTGCACCTTTTTTTTTTTTCGTTTTTCTGTTCGCTGCTTCTGCTCAGAAGCAACTCTCGCAAATGAGAATCTTCAAAAAAATGAAAGACAAAAAAAAAAAAAAAAAAAAGGGAAATTCTCGGGTCAATTATTACTTATGCAGCGAGCAGATGCTTAATTCCGTTTGATGGGGTGAAATTTCCCGCAGCACGTCTCGGAGCGTTCGGAAAAACTATTTCCGCGGGTGCAACATAAGTTTCAAGACGGGATCCCAGTTCTGGAAGAGGTGCACGTGTCCTGATGAAATTTCCTTCATTTCCTTGAGGTGGAATATTAGAATATAAGACTCCAAAACTTTCAGGCAATTTTGTTTTTACCTAAAACTGTTCATTTGAGTTTTTGTGGCTTCAAAAACTGTTCAGACCTCCCTTTATGTTTTGAACCTTACGTTGCAGCCTGATGATTACATTTTATCCTTATTAATCTACACTCCGTTCCCCATAAGTTCAATTCAGATTCAGACTCCAGATGATGTGGTCCTGTTAGCGTCATCGTGCTGTGATCTCCAGATCAGAACTTCCAAATCAGAGGTCATGGTCCTCAGTTGGAATAGGGTGGACTGCTCTCCCCGCCTTCCGGGTTGGGAGTGAGGTGCTGCCTCAAATAGAGAGATCGATAGACGGATCGGTGCGGCTTCTGCAGTGGTGTGTACTTTGTACCGGTCTGTTCTGGTGAAGAGGGAGCTGATCTGTAAGGCAAAGTTCTCTGTTTACCAGTCGGTCTACATTTCTACCCTCACCTCTGGTCACGAACTTTGGGTAGTGACTAAAACAACAAGATCACGAATACAAGTGGTCAAAACGAGTTTTCTCCGCAGGGTAGCTGAGCTCCAGAGTAGAGCCGCTCCTCCTCCACATAGAGAGGAGCCAGTTGAGGTGGTTCGGGCATCTGGTGAGGATGCCCCCTGGACACCTCCCTAGGGAGGTGTTCCAGGCATGTCCAACTGGGAGGAGACCCCAGGGAGGACCTGGGACAAGCTGGAAAGACTGTGGCCTGGGAACGTCTTGATATTCTCCCAGAAGAGCTGGAAGAGGTGGCTGAGAGACGTCTGGGCCTCCCTGCTGAAGCTGCAGCCCCAGCAACCCGACTCTGGACTAAGTTGCAGATAATGGATGAATGGTTGAATGAATGAATGAATAGATGGAATTCATATTCAAACCACAAGGGTGATGATGGAAATGGAGGTCAAACTGTTTGGTTTCAGTTCTAAACTTTAAGTCTGGAGGACACCGGGCAGTGCACGTCCTCCACCCAACACTCTCCCCACAGCAAAGCACGGTGGCGGCAGCATCATGGCGTGTGGGTATTTTGCAGCAGAAGGGACCGGGACACTGGTCGGAGTCAGGGGAACGCTGAACAGAGCGGGGACATCCTGAGTGAAGACCTGCTCCGCAAGCTCAGGACCTCAAAGTTGGCTTTCCAACATGGCAACAAGCCGAAACACACGGCGGGGACAGCACAGGAGCGGCTTAGGAACGTCTTAGAGTGTCTCAGCCAGCACCCTGACTTGAACTGGAGCTGAAATCCCTTTTTTTTAGCTGCATCGCATTGCGGGCCTGAAAGGTTCCCAATCGATTCCGAAATGTCAACATTGATTTTGTTGAAGTTAATCTGAGTCAGCAGAGAGCTGTGGTGCCATTTTGTCCTGGTGGAGTTGCCGTAGCTTCCTTTGGTTAGAAACACGTTTCACTGAAGCTGGGCCTTTTCCCATCTTTTTCGTCGTGTCTTCACTGAACCCTGAAGGACGTGTGTCAGCTGAAGTTACCAGAACTTCAAATAAACTTCAGCGGTAAACACAATGCTAACGGTGTTAGCTTTCCTCTCTGTGTTTTCAATGTTAAGTTAGCATCTACGCTAATTAGTCAGCAGCAGGTGGGTAATCAGGTGTTTCTGACATATGTTCTTGCATTGTTATGCTTGAAAACAAGTGTTAATCGATGTAAAATAAGTTATTTAGGTCTCGTGGTATTCTGTAATTTAAAGAAAACATCCACCATTTTAAAAGGCAAGCCTCCCACCATCTTTGTGTCGTCCTGTTACCTGGTCTCCAGGGGGATGTTGCTGTTCAGCACCCAGCTGTTGTGAAGCTGGCCCTGCTCGCCGCCCGAGCCGTTGTTGGCCCCCTGGCCCCCCTGGCCCGCCTGGCACCGCGTCGGCATGGTCTTCCTCTGCAGGCTGACCTGGGCGTACGGCGCCGGGCGCGCGCAGGTGCAGGCGTGGGGCGGCGGCGGCGGCGGGGGCAGCGGGCGGAACGTGAACTGACCGCCGGGACTGCTGGGCAGCTCTGCGCAGAGGAAGGAGAAACAAGACGAGGGAGGAGGGACGGGGGAGAAATAAACACAGGTTTATTAGGAGCGCTATATCATAAATTACAAATAAAAGCAGAATGTTAGTTGACAGTTTATTGTTATTACACTGATTGAGGGACATAAATCAGGCAGAAACTGTCCCTGTCCGGTGCTTTCCCCTGCCTACCTGCTTTGATACACTTCCAGCCGCCCTATAAATAGATTCCTGGCTGCCTGCAACGTCGAGCAGTCTTTAAAGAGCTAACCGCGCTGGCTTAATCTGCACCCGCCAGCCCAAACTACCCATGTGACGTTTATTATGAGATCCCGACGGAACGAGCCGGCCAGCTGTAAACTCCCTCCCCATCACGCCGGCAACCCGAGGGCCCGGTCGAAAGCGCTCGCAGTCCTGTCATCTGTCGTTCTCTTTCACCGTAACACGGCGTCTCTCTATATATCTCTCTCTTTCTCTCTCCCAGGCTTCCACCTTCTCGCACCTCTCGGCGAGAAAAAAAAAAAAAAAAAAGAGAACGCAGAGCGGCCTAATTACAGCTCTGCCGAACACGACGACGCCCAAAGTGCGGCTGCCCTGCACAGCGTTGTTCCGTGTACGGCTGTGGCTCTAATCGCCGCCGTATGGCTGCTGCACGGTTCCTTGAGCAAGGCCCCCCCCCGATCCCTAAAGACCAACTCTGTCCAGCTGTATTGACAGTGAATAAAACATTAACCTCAAAAATCAGAGCGTGGAGCGTCTGCCTACCAGACCCTCAGCTCTCAGTTGTCTCCGCAGCCAAAATGTCAGCAATAATTCAGAATCTTCAAATATAGCCTACCTAGGAGACTAACACGGTATTTCCAACTCATTTGAATGCGTTACACAGCTAATGAAAGAGGGCACATCGTAAGACCCTCATTTTTTTTGAGGGAGGGGTGTAGAACTGAGACATTTTGAGGCGTCTGCTTCAGCACAAGTAATACACGGTTCAGTTAACATTAATTAAAGCCCGATATTTTGTTTTCAAAACCGGTGGTTTTTGTTGTCACATTATTTTTTTAAAAATCTGCTGTTTCCTAACAAACATGTTGAGATTCGGCCAATATAATATATATATTTTGATGCCTCCTAATGGCCTCAGTTATTAATCATTTTGGCTCCGAATCAAAGCTTAATGACGACAAGATCAGAATAAAAGGGAGCAGACTTTGAAAATAAAATCAAAATAAATCAGTTTTTCCTTTTCTTTTACTAGTATACTCATTTTAATCTGTTGTTTTTTTTACCTTGTATTAAAGGCCTTTGCTACTTTTTGTATTTATTTGAGAATTTCTGTCTTTTTTTATTAGTATTTTGTTCAATACATTTGTTGTTGCAACAATGTGAAATTCACTCCTGAGGGACGAATAAAAGGTTTGTTCTGTTCTAGTCTAGGAAAATGGTAAAAAAAAAAACGTCTGCATTGTTCTCTAAAAAACATAGGGTTCTCTGCGCATCGGTCGGGCAGGAAACGGCAAGAAAACAAAGGGAGAAGCTGGGGGGAAGGGGTCATTGATCAATTTTCAGCTTTAAAGGAGGAAACGGACCCGACTAGAGTTGAACTATCTGAGTCCAAGTGGACCCAGATCTGAGACAGGTATGGGCCTTGCCTTGGAAAAACTGATCAAATCAAACTCCATTGTTCTTTTCGGTTTCAGGCTATAGAGTAGTAGTTGGGCGTTTCTCAAAAGCTCTGAATCTAAAGTCTGCACGGATAAATCAAATAAACTGAGCTGAACTGTTTTTTTTTAAATCAACAAAGCTCCCAAGAACTGTGTGTGCAAAAAAAACCCGTTTTTAAAAACACCCAGAATAGTCTAGAAGTGGCCTAAAACACGAGAAATGTCCCTCAGTTGTTACAGAGATAAATAACAGAATTGATCTGCTAATTTATGTAATTAAAAAAAACAAAAAAAAAAACAGAACTGCCCTTGAAATGTCCAACTAGATTTCTGCCGCTGCCACGCAGGGCTGCCGATCACGTAACCAACTGCGCCTCCGTGTGTGTTTATTTGTCTGTCAGCGAAATATCTCAAGAACCTACGGGACGAACAGTTAATGAAGTTACAGGATGAAACAACCGATCACCTACTGGAGTCCACCCCAAATCAAAACGGCCGTCACAGCTCATCGACGGTTTTTGCTAGACGTCGAGCCTTTAAATTTGGGCAAGGAGGTCGCCGGGCGTCTTTCCCAACACGCTATGAGCACAAACTAACCTTATTTTTAAAACTGTGGCATGCAAGGTGGTGGGCGACATGTGCAAGAAACCTATCGGCGCACGCGTCAAGTACATATCGGTAACAGATAGATGAGAGTACTACAGCAGGACAGAAGGAGCTCTGTAAACATTTCCTCCTAATATTCCCTCAGAGCACACTGTCCAGCTCAGATACCATTTTAAAGATTGTAACAGTAGCACTCAAGATGACATTTACTCTGCTTGAGAGTGCCTGCATGTTATATATAAACATATAAATCATCATATATTTCACCGGAGTGTGTGTGTGTGGGGGGGAAATACACATTATGTTTGAGGGTTTTAGCTCTCGTATGGATCTTTGATTTCTTTATCGCCAAAAAGAGTCCCAGTCGTGTTTGTTCTTTCTCTAAAACATGCGTCAATACGTTCTCCTGCACTGCAGTAATGACGGAAAATCCCCCCTTCCTTGGCCGTGCCGCGTCATGCGTTTTTTAAAGAATTTGTCCTAAAAGACACAGCCGGAGTACATCTAATGTTCTCATGTGAAATGCTTTACCAGTTTAACCCTTCCGGGAAAACAAGGCGATGCTCGGTCAACACGTGAGCTCGCTGGATGATGCCGTTCGAGTAAAAACGGCAGGGAATGGATTTGCGTCGCCAGCCGGAGAGGGTCGGTTTGGCCTAAACTAATGGTTGCGGAGAACCTGGAGCTATTTCCGTCCCCCCCGTCCCCTCCGAGGATTAGGAAGCGCGCGCCCGAGGGACAGGCGACGAAAGCATTTTTCGGAGCTACTACCGCCTTGTGTGGCACCACGGGTCCACGAGGAGCTTTAAAGTGGCGCTTCAGTTTTTAGCAGTCTATCTTGCTTCATTGGCAGCCGGGAGTCCTTGGGGTCCAGACGGGAACCTCCTGCTTTCACGGTTCTTTATTTATATATAACTGTTTTTTAGCAGTTAGTTCTCTTCAGATCCCATGCTAGGGCTGCGTGTCGGAGCTGGGTTTTAAGGTGCTGAGTCAGTGTTAGGCTTCAGAAAGAGGGTTGTGGTTTCTTGAACAGGTTTTAGAAAGTTCTTCTTCTTCTTCTCCTCGTGAACTCTGTGCAGCCTACAGGGAGCAGCTGACAGCTCTGTCCCGGTTCGGATTAGCAGACAGGAGTGGAATCAGCGGTCAAACAAATGTCGCCCCATTTGGGTGAAACTGAAAAGTCAGGCGCAAATTAATACCTTACCTGTCGTAGATAGCTCAGTTCGGACAAATAGTCTCGTTCGGACCCAAACCGACAAGCTAGCAGCTGGTCTGAATGTAGCAACGATGACCTTAAAACAGCTCCGATATGCAAATGTTCCCAGTTAGATACTATTGGGTTTTATCAGGGCAGCAGGTGTAGCGTTACTGTTGCATTCTGGGGCCACCGTCCACATGGATATCGTGATATTTTTTGCCGGGATAACTCCGTAATGCAAAGCTGACGAAAACAAAAAAAAGGTCCATCTGAAACAAATTTACCCGCAGATTTTTTAACCTTCAGAAACCTTTACACTTCGGTGCTTATTCCAGGAGAAAGATAAATATATTCCGTGCTACAGTAAGCTGCTGCTGCCACTGCTATGTGTTTTCTACAACAGGTAAGATACTGACTGTCTGTAATGTCTTTCTACACAACCCTATTTCAAAAGTGCCCAACTCTACCGTGAGCTTTTACCGTCAAGCCTTGGCTTGACAACCGAATACGTCTATTTCAAACAAATATTTTAATAATCCAGTAGTCATATCCACGTTCCAAATTAAGCAGAAAACTTAATTAAGCAGCAGTGCGATCGGGACACATTACTTCTTAATACACCAATATGTAACAATGACTTTTATAAACCTGCTGCTATCGATTCTGGATTCGCTGCGTGGAGCAGACGAGGGATTTGTGCATTTGGTGAAAGCTGTATTGATTATACGTTTTGTTTTTAATGTACAGAAATATGATCTATTTACAAACCTCCCAAGTTTGTGAGTTTCTCAGATTCAACATTCCTTCAATCTCCGATGTTCCTCCGCCCTCAGGGATTGATCATTCTCCCCCCCCCCCCC
>NC_051438.1:9679248-9681227 GCF_001649575.2 Kryptolebias marmoratus
CCCCCCCCCCCCCCAATAAAAGATTTACTCAAGCAACAGATTTTGCTTCTTTATAACGTCTTGGGTTTTCTTATTTCCAATGAGCTTTGGCTTAAAATGTTACAGCAAGGTTAAAAAACACTACTACACCAAAAAAAAGCAAGAATATAACTCTAAATAAATTCTATCTTAATCATGAGTCATTTGAATTCTTCGCCTCAGTCCGTTTCTTACATTCTAACTTTGATTTATGGGACATAATAATTCATTTCTGAGCCGAACCCAGATGTCCAGAAAGTGATGTCACTTCCCGAGGTACACAACTAACGTGCTAAAAAGTGCTGTTATCCCAAGAGGACGCTGGGCTTTCTGGGTTATCTGTGTTTTAACACGTTAGTTTCGAATCAAAGTGTTAAAACACCCGAAGTCACACAATAGCACGAGATAAGTGATCGAAGCTGAAGTAGAACAGATATTTCCTGTTTCCTGGGAGATCGCTGCTTCTCTGTCGGAGGTTCTGGTTGGCTTTCAAAAGGTGACAGAGCAGCTTTCTGTTTTTTCCGTTGGAAACGTGCTTAACATCACATCCAAAACTAAAAGTCCTAAAGTACACACTGCTCCTAAAGTGCATCATTAGCGCGCCGAGTTATTTTTGACTTTACATAACATTAGCGCGACATTTGCCTAGTAAATGCCTCGTGTCCATTTCACTTCCCTTTAAAGAAATGGGATTCGGTTTTAACGTGGTACTTTTAGCTACAAAAAAAAAAAAACCTAATGCAAATGAATTGTTGACCTTCTTCCTCACAGTCAGTAGCGTTGGCACTGCCATTACAAAAACTTTAAACTCAAAGGGGAGAAAAAGCTGTTAGTTTTTGAATATGCTAAGAAAAATATTGTTACCATGAGAACTCTCAGAAAGGAGGACAGCCATAAACCATACACACCTCAAACTAAATCTCCATTTGTTGTTCCTGGTTAAGTCCAGCTAGCACATGCACTATAACACAGCTGGAGGATACAGAACGTTAGCAAAAGATAAATTTGTTTAACATTTCATAAGACTTTGCTCTAAAAATAAACAAAGGCTTATTGTAATGCTTTTAATTGAGAGCTTTAGTATCGCAGCACAGCTAGCCATTACAGAAAGCTGCTAGCTTTAGCATTGCAGCACAGCTAGCCGTAACAAAAAGCGGCTAGCTTTAGCATAGCTACACAGCTACCTGCTTCAGAAAGCTAACCAAAAGCAACTTGTTTACAAATGTCATGATTTTTGTCTTTAAACATAAAGATTGAAAGCATTACTCTGAGTCTATCCTTTTTTTAAATCATGTATAAGACTGACTTGAGCATTGCAGCACAGCTAGCTGATACAGAAAGCTTTTAAAAAAGCAGTCTGTTTAAAAATTTCATGGGTCTTTGCCTTAAAAGTAGAACAATAACTCACAGCAATGCTTATGATTCTTTTTTTATTTTCTTCTCTTTTTGTGCTCTATTAGGAGATAATTGCTGTAGAAAATGTTTGTAGTTCAATATAGTAATGTTGGCTCAGAACCTTCTATTTTATTTACCTATATTTTATTATTTTTATTATTTGGCAAATAATAAGCGTCACTGCTAAAGTTTCCATGGAAATCACAGACCTGTTGCTAGCTCTGTTGCTCTGCACTAATTGCCAGATCTTGTCGCTCTTGGTGGGTAGATATTTAAAGCATTTTTAATCTAAAAAATGTTTATCTAATCACTGATTTTTCCAAACTTTGGCCATATTAACATTTCCAAACAAATATACCCACACACACAGCACACACAGACACATATATATTTGTTGCTGCACTGGAAGCAGATTAATGAGAAAACATTTCAATATCCTGTTGATAATTAATTTGGAAAAAAAAAACAAAAAAAACAGCAAAACAGTGTAATCACCGTAAGATAATCTAAATGTTTCTTGTGGAGGGAAAAGGAAGAAGAATGCAGACTGGGGGGGGGGGGGGGGG
>NC_051438.1:9681301-9686215 GCF_001649575.2 Kryptolebias marmoratus
GGGGGGGGGGGGACGGATGCGGGGCCAGGGGAGAATGTAATCTGGGCGAGTCGAATGACAGAGGGACCTCGACTGCCAGATGGTGCTTCAGAAGGCTTAGCTAGGGCAGCTTTGGGCCTCCACTCCAAAAAGATCCACTGACTCAGTTCCTCTTTTCTCGCCCAAGAGCCACAAATGTCAGCGAAAACACTGCTGCCTGCTCGCATACGTTCACTCGGAGTAACGCCGAACACGCAAGCTGTGATGTTTTAGCGGCTTCGACCTAAACACAGCTGGTAATGCAGAGTGGCATCCATGGAGTATTTGGCTCGGTTAACCGGAAGCTCAGAAACATCTCATCAGGTCTGCGGAGAGCGTGAAGAGCTCGACGCTGTCGAACATCCCCTTGGCTGCCCCGGCGTTCCCCTGGGACTAAGCTGTCCAGTAAAGACACTTTTGGAAAGTCGAGACGAGTCCTTTTTCCTGGAATCGTTAGCTTTCGGTTACACAAGCGAGAGCCGAACCGAAGCGTTTTTAGGGCCCAGCGAAACGGAGATTGTAGAAGGGGGACGTTGGCGGAAACGTAAGCAGTAACAGGTATTTAGGCCAGGCCAGAAATGAGGTATTTATCATATTTTTAAAGCCAAATCTTGTTAATAAAAATGAGGACTTAAGTAACGGGTCGTGGGGTGTGATGACTTGGCTGTCACGTCGACACGATTCTCTTTAGAAGGGATATTAACAAGTGGGTGGAATTTGGTCTGAATGAAAAATGATTAATGTGCGCAAAATACTCATGTTCACGGCGGCTCGTAATGCTCATTAGAAAAGTGTCACTTTTGGTCCCGATAAGCCTGACAAATGTTCTGTCCGACCTGCGCCGTCTTTTTTTTTTTTTTTTTTTAATGATAGGCAGACAATTTGAACAGCCACAGTTATAAATACTTCTAAAATCCGTTCAAATTCAAGTTAGGAATTTGGAGCATTTCCTTTAATCTTGTGTCATTACGTGGGGAAAAAACAAAGTTCATTTTTATCTTGCATCAAAGCAATGTGTTTAAAATAGTTGCTGTTGTTGTTAATAAAAAAAGTTTTCTTGAAGTGGAAAATAATCCAGCTTCATTAAGGGACCCACCCCACCCCAAGTCAAAAAACCTGCATGTGATCAAGATAATCAGTTCTTTTACAACCCCTGCCATGAGTATCTTGCTCTATGGAGGGCATTTTGAAAAAAAAAAGTAGCACTGGAGCTTTTTTTTCTTCTTTTGATTAAAACCAAAATAAATTTTCAAAAAATGTAATCCATGTACCTATGTTCTCCGGTTCTTATTTTCACTGGAATCTATGTTCTCCGGTTCTTATTTTCACCAGAATATATGTTCTAAGGTACTTATTTTCACCGGAATCTATGTTCTCCGGTACTAATGTTCACCGGTAGCTGTGTTCTCCGGTACTTCTTTTCACCTGTACCTGTGTTTTCCGGTACTTCTTTTCACCGGTAGCTGTGTTCTCCGGTACTTCTTTTCACCTGTACCTGTGTTCTCCGGTACTTATTTGCACCGGTACCTGTGTTCTCCGGTACTTTTTTTCACCGGTACCTGTGTTCTCCGGTACTTATTTGCACCGGTACCTGTGTTCTCCGGTACTTTTTTTCACTGGTACCTGTGTTCTCCGGTACTTATTTGCACCGGTACCTGTGTTCTCCGGTACTTTTTTTCACTGGTACCTGTGTTCTCCGGTACTTATTTGCACCGGTACCTGTGTTACCCAGTGTGTGTAAACTGTCCACCCCGTTTATTAGAGAAAACTAAACTTTTAAGGGAAACAAAAACTAGAAAAAATAGTTTCCTCAACTGATCGAGGTGGCCAAAGATGTATCTAGGTTGACCAAGGCCACCATTGGCCACCCCCTGGCTCTGCCATTGTAGCTCGGCGGCGGATAACATTGCTCCCTCCGCTCGCCAGGATATGTTAAAAACATTCACAATTCAAGACCCTCAGTGACGGGGGACGTCAGCCTACTGCTAGTTTACACTTTGTATACAAGTTAGACATCAAAACCTCAGTATTTTGTCATTTTGAATTATAACAAACGGAAGTCCCAAACTACCGTTGGGCTGAAGAGAAGAGAGTTGATGTTTGCTGAAACTTCAGGAGGTAACTGCTTTGCCCCCCTTCAAAGATTGTTCGGAGGTTTTCAGGCTTTCGATATGAACAGAAATTGAAGCGGCAAGCCTCCGGCCACAAGCGCGACACGATGAAACGCAGGCCAAAAGTTCCTTAAGGTGTCGAGTGCCGCAGCGGCGGAGAAGGCCCAAATGTAAACCCAGGCTCCGGAGGCAGGCAGGTAACCAAAGTAATAAACTTTTATTGAATAAAACAAAAGGCACCGCAGTGAACTCGGAGAACATCAACCCGAGGTGTAAAACAGAGCACGGCGAAGACTAAAGTTGGTGCGAGACAAAACGCGCAGCAGAACAAAGATGAGCGTCAGACGGAGGGGAGAAACAAATAAAATTCGAGAAGAAAAACCGTGCTGGGAGGAAAGTAATGACTAACAAAAGACGTATTAACTAAAATCAGGGTAGTGCAGGAGGCAGGAGAGAAAGCACAGACGAATAAAAGAAACAAAATACAGCAAAAGGAAAATCAGAACAAGACAATCAAAAAAAAAACCTAGTAGTAATAAAGACAAAAACAAAGAAATCTAGCAGAGACAAAACCCCGAACTACAAACATACAATCTGTTGCTCAGCTGTGTCTTCAGGATACGGCGTATAAATCTAACGTCTGGATTCAACTTTTTGTCATTTTACATTCCTTTGAATTTATTCTGTGTATACATATATTTAAAACATCTGCATCATTTTGCGATTTACCTTTTTTTAATATATAGTTTTAAACGTCTCTCTTATTGTTTTTTGTGTCACATTTTCGAAGAGAAATTACTTCTAACCTAGTAAGCATAGAAATGTACATTCTCACAGTGATAAACAAACATTTGAAAGGCTATAGCATAACTAGTAAATGGTTTTAAAACCTCTATGTTTTTTTCCACATATATTTCTTATATTGGTTGTTTTGTATCCTGAGTTGGCGGCTCGTTGAACAAGAATAGTCCAAACATCCATGACTTACCAAGACAAGATTTAGGCTGCGTTCACACTGCAGGTCTTAGTGTTTAATTCTGAATTTTTAGCTGAAATCTGATTATTTATTTTTTTTTTTTTTGCTGCGGCCGTTCACATTCCATTTTAAATACGACCTCTGTCAGACTCTAGTGTGAGTTCCATAAGTGATACACAAGGCCGGCTACTTCCTGTTTTTATAGTCAGAAAGTGGGTCCTGTTTTCCCTTACTTGGAGTTATTCACTGCTTTTGCTATATCAGTTGCTGGCAGGCTCACTTAGGTCAGAAAAAAAAACACACCTGTTGACCCACTGCTAAAGAACAAGTTAAAACTGGTTTGGTTACACATAAAAAAAAAAAAATACTGATACACTTTACAGGAAGTGCCCTGCTAACGGCCAAGCTTAGTTAAAAAGATAGTGTAGCAAAAGTTCGGGGCTTCTTTTGTCATTCTTTGGGTCGGTCACCTTTTTCCTGGGAGAACTTGTCGCCTCTCTTTAGAGTTTCCACGGCAGCGAAGAATAGAGCCCCGTTTATTAGCTTTAGTTATTCCTTTCGTTTCGCATTTTAAAACACTCCCAGCGGACATCGCAACGTCATACAGCGGGCGAATCTCTGTGCGGCTCGGACCGCAGGTCAACAAGGAAAATCGGGAGCGAAGTGTGGTCAGCCACTTCCACACAGATCAATTAAAAAAAAAAGAAAAAAGGACTTGTGAATGGCTCTCAACGAACACTAATTGCACATAAACTTGCAAATACCTTCTGCAGTTGTATAAAAGAAATAAAAAATAGAGAAAACAAATCCCACCATGTGAGAGAAGCAGAAATGCATTTTTGCAAAAGTCATAGAAACCTGCCTACAACTTTCCGCCGATGTGCTGCAAACGACAACCAGGAATTTAATTCTGCTGCGACGGAACTTGTAACGCTCCTGCAATAATTACAATTTATACCACGATGTCGCAATAATATTCCTGCAAGGGACCTGGGCTAGCTGGGTTAAATACTTTCTAAAAGTGGCGTCGTGCGGAAGAGGCTTAATAGACGTTGGACAACATTCGAGGGTTTTTTATTGTTCCGTGACGTTTTAGCGGCGTGGCGCCTACGCCATCCCTGACAGGTCAGAGCTGTGACGTCCAGTTTGTCAACGCGCTCCAAATGAAACGTCCCAACTCCGCGAAACAGACCATTTCGTTCCACGTAAAGTAGACTGATGTAAACTGAGCCACGAAAAAAACCAAAACGTAAAAACCCCATGGCGTTCGCCCAGCCCCACGCCTCTTCCAATTCACCGTGGCCGGCTCCCAAGTCAGACATGGACTGGTACGAAATCCATCGAGCCGCCCCGCCTGGAGGGAGAACGGGACCATTTCAGACCACCATTTAACACTCCGATTGAGAGAGAGAGAGAGAAAGAAAGAAAAAAAAAAAATCACATCACATCCACCCCACTCTAAAAATAAAAGATTAATAATTTCCCCCAGGATAGCTTTTCATCTATCTCGCCTCTTAATTGACTCGCATAAAAATTGCCACGAAGTTTATTCCACCGCTGCGGCTTCGACGAAATAAATAATTAACCCCATAAAAGGGTCAGAAAACTGAAATTAGAACTAACTTCTTCTTTGTTGTTGTTGTTTTGTATTTTTTTTTGTCTTCTTCTCTTTTAAGCTAATCTTGCCCCCCGTGATGGTCTGACTCTGTCATGATCCGTCTTCATCTCGATCGGAGATCCTGACCAGACATCTTATCATCATCTTATCGGACTTCATAAGTTCCATTATAACCCCCCCCCCCCCCCCCC
>NC_051438.1:9686271-9698325 GCF_001649575.2 Kryptolebias marmoratus
CCCCCCCCCCCCCGCTCTTTATTGGTCGGTTGCTGATGAAGTCAGCGTGAAGGATGAGATTATCGATAATAACAACGGCGAAACATATGACAACTGGGACTAATATCGCTAATGATCGCAGCGCCGGCGAAGATGACGCCGCCGATAGCGAGGCTAGTGGTGACGGAGCCGACAAAGGGATAATGGCGACAACATCAGTAATAACGCTGATAACAATGATGATGAAGGCGGCGGCGAAAGGCGGCGATAATTACATTGATGAGAGCGGGGCTCCAAGACAGCAATTAGAATAAAAAACAGCCATTGATTCATCTCCGCAGACGCTGGGAGAAACGGCGGGGGTCTCCATTTAACAAAGTGACACAATCATGTTGTCCAATTAAAGCCAGAAAATACAAATGAAGAAACCGAACGGCCGTATGGGTTATTTTTTTTAAATTTCTTTATTTTTGTTCCATATGGAACCGAGTCGATTTTCATACAGAGCCTGATAATTAGCAGCCGTGCATCATCTTGTTTTTTAACCCCCCCCACCCCCAAACACCAGAGGCCTCGTTGAGCAAAGTGAAAGCTAACGCACGCAGACGCACGAGAACATCCGCATCCACGACGCGTACGCCTGTAATTACTTGTTTTGTGCCCCGTTCTTCAGAAAACAGCTCGGCGGCATCGCAGTCGTGTTTGGGCCACAGGTGATTCTGTAAAGCAGCGTTTCTCCCCTCAGAGAGGACACGGAAAACTCCCGAGTTCGGCTCCTCAGCTCGACAGAAAAGAGCTTACAGTCACTCAGGCTCGTCGCCGACGCACGCAAATTACTGTCTTCGGAAATTTGGGATGTGTTGATTCTGCACTACTTTAAGGAGGTGCTAAACAGGATGATTCACAGACACGAGTTGCCTGACAAAACTTTCTTTTTTATTTAAATAGTAAAGCAACAGCGTAGATCCAGACATAACAGCTTAATTCTGACCAGCTTCATGAGCTAACAGAGTGACGCCAAGACAAAAAAAGGACTGCTGTCGTCCTTAAAACAGCTCCGAAACTGTCACAAAGGGGTCCAGTTTTTAATCGTTTGTGGTTATTGACATGGAACGTTGGGGGTGTCTGTAAGCAGCAGCTAGCATGCTGCAGGAATGTCATCACACCTCTGCTGAAATAAGTGTGTCATTGCAAAAGTAGGTGCTGCGTAAAGGGTTCTCAAATACGATTTGCACAAACCGGGACAGGGTTTTGGAGGTTAGAGCGGTCAGAGGTTGTTCAAGGAGCAATCTACGACGTAAACAAGTCTGATAAGCAGACACAAGGATGGAACTTGGAAGTTGAAGCCATAAGAAAGCCAGTGACTCGTTATCTGTTCATGTAACAGAACGGAACATTCGACTAATTAGAAACTAAAAAAACGTTCATTTTAATGACATGTTTAGCCGTTTTTAGCTATTTGATGCTATCCTTTCGGGTTGGTGCGTGCACGGGCCTTTCAGCCCCACATCACTGGTTCGTAAATTCTGTCTCCAAAACTACAACATGGCGGCACCATAGAGTTAAAAACAGAGACGGAGCCCTGGTCACGTGATCGTTATCATTGTAGCAGCATGCCTGAGTCGTGTTCATGTTATAACTGCACCAATAAATGCCAAAAAGCATCTGGAACATCCTTCCATAGCTAAGTAAGCCTACATTATACAATTTTGCACAAATTGAGTTAATTTATCAGGAAAAACTACTTTTAAAACGTACTATGGTGGTGAATCTACTATGTTCACACTGACACTTTCTGGCTTTGCTTTTTATACAGGAAATGTATAACATGGCTGTTTTAATCTCCAAATTCATGAGACTAACTTCTGCTGCATGTCTAAGCAGTAATTTGGATCTAGAATTAAATTCCTCACATCCTGATTTCCTTGAAGCTTCAGCTCCTTCCGGTCTGGATCCTCCAACATATGATTGTGTTGGTTTTAACTGTAAACTTTGACACTAGTGTTGTTCCTATATTTGATAAAGAAGTGGAGGATGTTCCAGGCCTGCATGATGACAATCCATCTGTCCGATCCACGTCCTCCTAACTTCAGCTTCCTGCTGACTTCTGGCTCTCCTCTGCCTCCTTCGGCTTTCATTGTGTTTTAATTTCCTGTACCCGTGTGGTGAATTTTAGGAAGATCTCGCGTACAGCTGAAGACCTACATCATTTCATTGCTTTTCATTGATGCACGTTTGTTGAAATTGCTCCCGTTTTGGCGACCATTTTGGATCCTCCACGACGTCACAAATTCTGATTGTAGACACTGAGAGGGAGAGCTCCGTCTCTGTTTTTAACTCTTTGGGCAGCACTCATGGATGGCATGATTTAGCTTTACTTTCGTAAGTCCTTCTTTATCGCCTGCCTCCAAGAAAGGCGGGCGTACATGTAACTGCCTGTGTGTGTGTGTTTGCGTAGAGGATGGCTTTTAATGAAACTCTCAGAAAGTAAAGACTGGACCCACATTGACAGCTGATTACCTTTCAGAGTCACACAGAAAGACAGGCCCTTTAGGTAATCAACATAAGCAGGCGTAACAGTGATCACAGCTCGGTCAGTTCCACAGATACTGAGCTGAAAGGTGGTGTGGTAGTAGCTGAGAGTCAACAGATCCAGATTTAAAGCTTTAACATGCGCGGTGGCAGGTGATGTCATTCCTTCGAGGAATGCCAGTTTTCCTCATTTGCAGTCTTTGATCTACAACAAGCAGGGATGTAATTGTTCAGATCCACTCCGGAATGATTGGAGCTGTCGCTTTAAAAGGATTCTGGCTGGGTTTTTTTTACGAAGGAGTCAAAAGGCAGCCGGGGCAGGTTTGACTAAATGAAGTCTGTAGTTAAACGGCAGCGAGCTGAGCTCAGCTTGTCTCTCCTGAGAGCGGAGCGGCGCCCTAATCCTCCCTGACCTTGTCACTGTCCGGTCATTACTGCCGCAGCCACCGAGGCGTGCAGGTGCAGGTGCGGGCGTGCGCTCGTGCGCGTTTATGGAAATGAGCGTCCCGGCGCGAGCGTCCGGGCCCGGCCTGAGATTTGCATCACCGGGAAAAGAAAAGGAGGCGTGACGGGCCCTGCTTTTGAGAGACCCAGCAGGTGAGACGCCACGGTGACCATTACGGTGATTAGCGAGCGCATTTATCTCTTTCTCTCTCTCTCTCGCCAAACCACGTCCTATAAGCGAACCCGCGCTCTTCGCCGTCTCCCTCGGGCTCGAAAACAACCCCCGGCGAGCAGACACACCGACTTTGGAGGTGGAAGTTTTCAGTCTCCCTACACGTGCGAAACGATTATTTCCCTCTAAATCTGACACCCAGAACAGGCGAAGCGCCTGGGCCTGATAGCAAACAAAACAGCACGGAGAGGCTCCTGGCAGGCCGGAGACAGAGTGCTATCAAAGCCACAGGAATGCACCACCGGCAGCTTTATTTTTTTTTTACTCCGAGAGAGTACGCGTAGTGTTGTAGCAGACCTGAGCCGCTGGTAATTAGAATGGGCTCGGAGGAGAGACAGGCAGTGGAATGAATGCAAATGAATTCACTGGCTCCGACACTGGGCTCCACAAGCTCACTTTTCATACAGCACGCCTCACAGACATGAAGCTCCTGGCACAAACAGAGCGCGGCTGCACAGTAAACAGCGAGTGACGCGACGCGGCCGCGCGCACGTACACGCGAGGGAGTGCAAATAAAATCCGAAACCACGGGCCTGAAACAAATACGAAAGCCACGGCGCATGAGGAAGCAGATAGATGCAAACACGCGCGCTCTGCTAATCCATACAAATGCCACAGTGTTGTCTGCGGGGGGAGAGGACGAGGGGGGAGGGGGGTGAAAATGTGAGCGAACGTTCACAGCGTGTCCGACGGCGGAATAAACAAACCTTCCTTAATTGGTGTCGATTTGGAATGGAGTGATGATTCATCATGCAGAACTCCCCAGTAGAGTATTGGAAACCCAATCATTTCTAATCTATATGACCTTGACAGAGGGCCAGGGTTGGACTGGAAGTCCTTCCCAACACATTCTCGGACTTTAAAAAAAAAACAAAGTCGAGGGTGGGGGGGGGGCTTTGCGACGCGTCGGGCGTGCCGCGCGCCAAAGTCAGATCACTTCTTTGATTGCTCCACCTCAGCCATCGTTATGAAGCACTCGGTGCGCCGCGGCACTCATAAATCGGGTTGCTGTGTCGCCCCTGTAAGCGATCCGCCGCGTCCGCTCTCGACTTCACGAAGTTCGCTTGAACAGCATCAGCTCACCAGCGGCTTTTTTTCGCCTCAATCCCAAATCTTTGATCAGCGGCCTCCTCTGACAGAGAAGTAGGTCGTGTGTGAAGAAGGTCCCGCTCTCCACTGGCGAGTTCTCGTGCGAATGAGTCGAATTAAAACGTCTCCCTTCCTCTGCCTTAACTGGGCGTTCCAGACACGACCGCGGCCTCATTACGGGCTAGATTATGCACCTATCGCCCCCCGCCGAGATTAAAAGCACGGTAAGCATTTAAGAGGGGTGCCCGTACACAAACCATAGGCTCTGTGCGCACGAGGACAGCGCTACGGGGACGCGGGGAACAGTGGCGAGACGAAGGGGGCTGCTTGGTAGTCTGAGCGAAGCATATATTGGATGATGGAGTGAGATACAGACACAAAGGGAGAGCGGAGGGAGGAAAAGAAAAGAAGAAAAAAAGAAAAAAAAACGCCACCTGCAGACCCAACAGGCGGCCATCTTGCGGTCAATGAGGTGAGCGCGGCCGCCGCCCTGGGTCAGCGCGAACACAAACCAATGACAAGCCGGCACTCGCCCTCCACTCCAGCTACACTTTGCCGTTCCGCTCCGCCGACCGCCTCGATCACACCAACCTTAGTGTGTGCATATGTTCTTATTCACCCCGACCGCTCTCTCTCTCCCACTCCCCTCGCTCTCCTACTCCTTTTTTTAAATCCACGTGTGCGCAGACACACACACACACACAGACACACCAGGAGAGAGTGAACAAATGTGGGAGCAGATGCCCCACATCAGACTGCAGTTGCCCTCTGCTCCCGGCGGGCCTCCAGAGAGACACAGGAATACAGTTAACAGAGATCACACACTCCTCTCCCAACACAAGCCAACAGTCAACACACACACACACACACACACACGTTCACTTAGACATTTCTGACTTACATCTTTGTATCAGTTTAAAGCTGCAGAGATGCATATTATGGTTACAGTGAGCGCCGTGACACCTTCCCCTTCCATCCGACCCTTCTTTAGTCAGTCGTTAGGGAACGTGCGTCCCCCGTAACTCCACCCGCCTATCGAGCTCTGCGATTGGTGAAGATGACAAACTCAACTCTTAGTGCTCAGATATCCAGTTGAAACAAAAACAACAGGGACATTTTTTGCCGTAAGCCTCAAGGGCTCGCAGCTCTCCTTAAGGCTCCAGCAGACGCCGTAAGTTTGCGGTGAGATGTTAGTTTTTGCGCACGCCCTTCATCGTCATCGACGAGACACACGGATCAGAACTCCCGCGAAGCTCCTTCCTCCTCCTGCAACGTTAAAACGGGTTTCTTCCCGCCGGCTTCTCGACTCTCCTGTCCTTGTACAGATTTTTGCTTCCCTTACTTCGATCAGACGCGTTTATTAAACCGACAGAGACAGTACACGCCGTTTTGGCATTTGCAAATATGACCGTGCACAATAATGAGCGAACGAAGGGAACTTGTCCCGACGCGGCCCATCTGAGGCGCACTTCCTCCCGGCCACCACAGCCACAAAGAGCCGCCCGTGTCTCTGCGGCCTTTTTAAGTTCGTAGGTTTCTAAGTTTTGCTGGAACAGTTGTAAAGATGGTTGTATTTAACAGCCTCCAGCTGCTTCTCAGCAGAGCAGTAGAAACAAAAAGACTCCATTAAAGCTCACCGGCTTTTCCTCAAAAACACGCCCACAGCAACTTCTGACCAATCACATGATCACAGATATCACAGATACCCTGCCGCTCAGAACAGAACCCTGGTTTGCTACCACGACGATGATACACCCCCCCATGACCTCGCTACGGACGTTTTCTGCAAATCCATCAGGAACCCATCATGAACCCCTGACACTCTATCACACATAATAAGGGGCTCACTGCATTCCTAATGTGCACCTGAACGCCTCACCAAGACTTTACATTCCAGTAGGGGGCTACATGCAGTGTGAAGGCCTCAGAAAAGAGCTTCATGCATCAAATATAAGGATGATACATTGTGACTAATGCCATTTATATTGTGTTCTTATGGTGACAAGTAACTCCATATCTATAATAGTTAAAGGCTCTGTGGTATACACTCGTTGAAGCTATGTCTTTTTATCATGGAGAGACGTTCATTTGAAGATGCTAAGCTTCCTTTTTTTTAGTGCAGTCCTATGAGGAACAGTTTGTGGCGACGCCAGCCGAGAGCAATCGGGCAAAAGCAAACGTTTGCACGCACGGAAAGGCCTCCGTCCGATTATTGGTCGGCCACCGAGGCAGACGCACAAGCAAAAAGGATGTGGGAATCAGTCTCCCGGATTTGTGCTTGGCTTTAAGTAATAAACCCCGAGGACACTGATCGATGAGTCCCTCCCGTGTGGAGTCCTCGCTCTGTTCTGCACCTGAAAAGTCAGAATTGCACAGCCGACCCAAACCCAAAACGACGTCAGCATCGCCATGACCTCTGTTCCTCTGATTTGACCGCTCTGACCCAACAAAACGCCTGGCCAAGAACACGCCGACGCATCGCGTTGTACGCAAACGCGAAATGAAACCGTGCACAGCAATTCAAGAAAAAAAAATGAAGAGACAGCTCAGTATGCCGACGACAGACAGCTTCGTATGCACTTAAACATAGGAGTATGTTTGGACAGCCATTAGCTAACAACACTTCATGACTATTCAGGAGCCACTTATACATGGCACACACTTCCATACACTTGGAGCTATTAGGAGCCATTATCTTGAATAATCATGTGGAATGGTGTGCAGGGGAACAGGAACCACAGAGAGGATATAGATCCATCAAGAAGATGACGACAATTCGGCAACATTAGAGCGCCGAGCAGAACGTATTAAAATATACGCACGCTGCCACCAGTCCCCCCCAACCCCCAAAAAATCTGACAACGTACCATTTATATGCATCCATTTTTTCTTTGTCACACCAACCCGCCGACAACAAAACATGCGGTACGCCGCGCCTGTTTCGTGTTTATTTTATTTTTCCCCCCCATCCACAGCTGTGACTAAAAGGGTTACAAACCTGCGACACAAAAGCATAAAAAAAAGACAAAATAACCAGAAAAAAAAAAAAAAAAAAAAGGCTGAAAGTGACCCCTTCTAAAAGGGTCTGCTAGTCCAAGGCTATAAAATCTTTAAAAAAGGAGAAAAAAAAAAGAGGATAATATTCTGCCTCGGTTATGACTGCGGAGACGAATGGTTGGAGCCGGGTGTGGGGTGGGGTGGTGTGGGGGCTCAGACAGGACCCCGGCCCTTAATGTAGTTTGTAATTGTAAGTGTTGGTCTTTAATAAACGCCCAGAGTATTTGGTCAGGCTAATAGACTGGGCTCTCTAAATCCTGGCCGCCATGCATTATTCAAGAGCCATTAGCTATCGCCTCATCTGGGAGGCTGTATGAGTCCCATCATCGGCTGGGGGAACTGAAAAGAAGAGATGCAAAACCAGGAACGGGAGGGAATAAAAGGGGAGGTTAGAGAGGATTCTGAGGCAAAGAATCAAAGGAGGAGAGCTGACGAAAGATGGGCCTGATGTGGCATAAAGGTGAGGGTCTGTGATATGGAAATGACAGCGGGGAGATGAGGAAATGCCTGGATAAAAGGCAGAGGTCGCACGGCACAGACCTATGAAAGTGGGAAGGGTGGTTTGGGGTGGGTGTTGGTGGTTGGTGCAGGGAAGTGTAAGCAGAAGTGAGCGAAAGGGACGCGACCGCCGACGTCAGAGTTTGCCGGGTCGGGGGGGGGGGCTGCGGATGAAAGACGGATGCCAGGCTGAAGTGGCATTCTCTGTTTGGCCGAGGACATAAATGTCAGCGGCTCCTCTCTGCTCCCCCTCTCGACCTTTTCCGTCTCTCAGTCCGCCTCACCTCCGTCTCAACCTCCCCGTGCTCCTTCCACTCCACCTCCCGCCGCCTGTCTCGAATCTCCCCAGAGTCGTAAGAGTGAGGTAGTGGTAATTTTGCTTTCAGAGACAAGAGCTGGCCGTGGAAACACATGGAGACGCAGGCTGCTCAGTTACCATGGTATCATTGGCCAGCAGGAGTGGCGCCAAGACCGACGTGGGGGGGCGTGCACGTGCGTCGGTGTGTACGGGAGTGGGCGCGAGCTCTTGAGTGCATCTACATGTCTGGGTAATGGGTGTTCAGCCGGCTTGCCAGACTTGTCCCGGCCACCGCTCTCCCAGGTTACCGGTTTCCCCTGACCCTCTGCGGCAGCCCAAGGACACACTCCTGTCTCTCTAATTAAAACACAACCCCGACACACATCACACTCACACACTCTGCAGGTCTGCAGCTTAAAATAACCTTAAAAGGAACGAGCCGAGCCATCATCCGCTGCTCTCAACACCTCTTCAAAATCCACTCAGCGTTTTCTCACCAGGCAGACTCAGGTCTGCGGGAAGACTCCCCGCAACAAACGGCGTCTCCGAACACCGCGCTCCTTTCTTAGGAGGGCTGCGTTTATTGTCGCCATGCGATAACGAAACGAACGCGGCGGCTCGGAAATAATCCACTGCAGGCACCGTTTTTCCGAAAGGTTTCTGGGAAAAACCGACAGCGCGGCCAAAGTCGAGTTGAAAGGGCAATTGGAGGAGACAGTTGTGAAAGTGGGACACCTTGAAATGGCCAAACGTCGAATATCTTACCTGCTGTAGGTTGCTCCTCATGTTGGATTGGAGAAATGAGCAGCTTGACGAGCTGAAGGCTAGTAGGAGTGGGGCCGAGACTAGAACGTATTGTTGCCAGCTTTAAACAACAAGTTCAAACATTTTATAGTGCTTTGTGCGATTTATACACCCTTAGACCCCCGTCCGGTTCACATTACACTAGTAGCCCCAGCAGGAAGTGCCCACAGGCTGCACCAGAAGTGCTGCGGCTAATAGCGCTAGCAGTTGGCCACAGGATTCCATCTAAAAGCAGCAGGGTGAAAAAAACTCTGATGTAAAATGTCTAAATGATGGCAAACAAACCTGAAATACCAGCTTGTTATCAGCTTGTTTTGTTTTTGTGTTTTTTTTTTGTTTGTTTTCTGAAGAAAATATCTGCTGAAAGTGCTCAAAAACAGACCGGACCAGAAGTCAGCGTCACAGTGTCCCAGATATATCTTGTTCGGAGCTGGAACGTCTGCGACATCACGGAAACATCTGTGAAGACAGCATCTGCTCGTGTGTGTGAACAATGTGGTTTTAACTGTTTGTGACTGACATCACACAGATGAAAGAGGAAAGCTAAAATGTCAGGGCTCCTACTTTTGAAGGAGATGACTATTCCAAGACTGTCAAACCATGTAAAAAAAAAAATCGAATTAATAAGCAACGATTCTGACACGCAATAAAAATCTCAAAAAGTTATCAATTTTTCGCCAACTTTCAATTAGGAAGTAAAACTACCACGACAGCAGCAATGTCAAAGTCTGTAAAATCCTAATCTAATAGCTATGAGCTCGTTAATTTGTCTGGAACTAAAACTTAGTTCAAACTGAGGTCATTCGAAGAGCTATCCACAACAGGTAGGATATTAATTGCTCGGGTTTTCGATTCTCCTCGAGCGTCCAGAAGTTTGAACCCGTTCGCCAAGATCCGTGAAACAAATTTACCCTCTATATCCGTTGGACTCGATTCTAAACAGCTCGAGTGGATGGTTTTGGTTTTTTTCGTTTCTGTGGATGTTACCCTCCAGCTAATTCTGACCCAAACGTCACAGACATGATTCGAGTCCTCGACGGTCACCGCCTTGAATCCCCGCATGTTTTCTATTTAAAATGCGAAGGTGGCTTTTTCAGCCCGCCCCATTATTTACGGCGCTTTAAGCGAGCGGGCTAACTTGAACGGATGCGACACGTGACGTTCGGCGCCGAGACTCTTCACTCCTCCGTCTCCGGCAGACGATTTAGTGTGTTTGCTTCCTCTTTAAGCGCGCGAGAGGCCCCGGCGGAGGGAGTACACAGGCAGGCGATGATGTCCTGTCACTGCAGGTTACCGCGGCAGCGTGATTTAATGGAACTGTCTGTCAAAGGGCTGAACAGCAGTCTGTCAGCCGACCTGCAGAGGAAGCTGACACGCACGCACGCACGCTTGCAAACAGTCGGAAAAAAATCAAAAAAATAAATAAATAAATAACTGAACTGAGGCTCACTGTCAGAGCTGCTTCTCTGTATCTTATTTGCTTTCTCTGCCGTCCCGTAAAAACATGCGCGGATCCGAAAACAAACAAACAAACAAACAGCCTTCGCTTCCAAAAAGACGGAGCGGAGACGAACTCGGAGCCCGTTTGGAGCAAACCGAGCACACGTAACGAACGCTGCACGGCGTGTTCAAAGGATTAGGCGGGAAAAAAACTTCCATGCCTGATGGGGGCGCCTAAAATCCGAAGCGCCGAAGCCCAAGTGCCCTACTGATTCTGCACCCACCCCCACCCCCCGCTCGCCCCACTGAACGAGGTGGAGAGAGCAATCACGTCGGCCCCGGCATTAGGCATCCGCCGTAAAAGCCTTCTCTTTATTGTATATTTCTGCCATCATCCCAAACTGGCGGGACAGAGAGCTCTGATTAGCATCAAAGCCTTTGATTGCCCCACTCGACAATCAGCGGCGCTCTCCTCTTCTTGTGTGATGCCCGCTGCGATGCAGAACAGTGGATGGAGGAGAGAACGTCTGCGTGACTTGCGAGCGCGCGAGCGAGGGAGGAAGAATCGCAGCCGCACGAAACAAAAAGAAAGAACATCCCGCGTGTGTTTAGCCTGCGTGGACCCGCAGAGTTTAGGCCTTGATGTCTCGAGACGAGCTCAAATCGTCTTCTAATAATCCGGCCTTGAAGCTCACCTATTCCTTTTTTTTTTTGATGCTGCAGCACCGTCCTCCAGTCTGGACAATTCACTTTGGCTCTGGCCTTGCCTCTTTAAAAGACAGCCCTCTCTTTCCCTCCCCCCTTCCCGGGCTAAACACGATTAGCCGCAGAGGACATTGTAGCTCTCCCCACAACTAATACATTTAGTATGGATCGTCTGAGGGGGTGAGGATACAGACTCGCGGGAGAGATCGATATTCCAAGGCAGAGTCTGTCTGGGAGAACAGAGGCCCCATGCTGGGAGACGGTTAGCGGCTCAAAAAGCGAGCAAGCGCTGTCTGGAAGCGCCGAGTGCCCGGAATCCCGCGCCGTTCGAACTCGTCTTCAAAAGGTAACGCTCCAGGCAACCCGCTGTGTGCCAGGTTACGCTGGATGTTCGGCATCAAGGCGAGGAGCTTGTGGAAGATTTGTCGGCGGGGATATCTCCAAGGAAGAGAGATTTACGTAAGACAAATCGGGGCGATTCCCGATCGCACGGAACAAAAACCCACCCCCTCCCGAAGTCCCCCCGGGAGGCCTCGTCTCCATGGGGGGGTGGGGGACGACGTCAAAGCGGTGCTCAAAATAGAGGCGTCCTTTAGGACGGGAAGGACGGAGGATGCGGATGTGAACCCCTCACTCCGAGTCCATTTGGAGCCGCCGCCACAGACACCGACGGGCTTCGCGCAAAAAAAAAAACAAAACTCCCGAAGCGCCCACATTTAGCACGAGCACCGAGTCGGAGGGCATTAGCGCCGCGTCTATTCCTGGCGGCCCATTAAGTCTGTAAAACATTTAGGATCCTCGCGGAGGGATGCCTCCGTGTCAGAATGACCCTTTTACCCCACCGCCACCAACGCGCCGCCATTTTTCCCCTGCTCGCGCACAAAAAAAAAGCTGACAGAAACATGTATTTCGTGGCGCTCCGCATTCGGCTGAGCGGGCCTCGGACGGGCAGGGTGGTGGTGGTGGTGGTGGGGGG
>NC_051438.1:9698431-9710742 GCF_001649575.2 Kryptolebias marmoratus
GTGTAGGTGGAGCGGAGGGGGGAGGGGGCTGTTCCTCGCACACTCCAAATGGGTCCATTTTGCTGAAATGCGAAGCCCTGCTCTTTTCCGACGTGCCATAATAAACCTATTGGTTGTGTGCGGGGAGGGGGGGGGACGGTGGTATGGCTTCATGCATGAGGAGGAAATTGGCGGCATCTAAACAGGAAATATCCCCTTCCCTTCTCCTCTGCGGATGTGACAGTCATGGTAACAGCTAACAGCTCAGCTCGCCGTAACGCAGGCTGGCATGTGCCCCGTAATGGAAATGCATTGTACCAGCCGGGGAAACAAACACACACACACACACACAAAAGCTAATGTGGAGCGAGGAGACTACTGTGTCATCTTTAATCTATACATAAATACATCACTTGCTGTCCAGTGAGGATGAGCTCCACGGAAAGAGCAACTCGGGGAGCCTTTAATGTTAAATGACAGGCTTCTGGTAAAAACCCAACAAGCCTGAGGAGCAGCTGTTTCCTGAAGGCCGGAGGAGATTTCTCAGAACTCCGTTTAAAGGGACACGTTGACCCCCTTTTGAAGAGGCGTTCCGAGTAAAGGGTTTTTAAAACCATCACCGTCTCACCCGCCGCAGCTCCTTGGGTGACGTCAGTTTGGAGGAATGGAGTCCGAGCGCGGCCGAGACCGAAGTGGGTCGCTGAAGCCCTAAAAGGCTTGAATCACAGGTTTTTTTTTTTGGTTTCATAGAACAATGTTTTCAGTAGACGTCGTTTTTGCGTAGGATTTTGTGGTGGCAGCGAGGGGGAGCACTTACAGCGCAGACTAAAGTCCATTTTGGTAGGAATTATCTTTGACCCGCTTCTCCGTACCGGGTCATTGTAGATAGAGACAAACGAATACTCTCACTCGCACCTAGTACCAATATAGAATACCAGTTATTCTAACATGCATGTGTTTGGTCTGTGGGAGGAAACCCTCGCATCTACGGTAAGAACACGTAAACTCCACCCAGAAAGACCCCTCCACACACACACACACACACACACACACACCGGGAAGTGACCCTGAGACCTCTATGCTGGGAGGTGACAGCTCTAAACACTGCCCTGCCATGTCTGCCCCATTAAAACAACAAAACTGGCAGCCGTGTAAAACGGGGGGAAAAAAAATAGCATTTGCGCAAATGAAGCTTTGAAAATCTGCATCGTTAGCTTGAACCGTTTTGACAAGCTAATAGCGGCTAGCCTGAGTGGAATTCTGCCATGTTTGAATGTTTAAACACCTTCAGTCCACAAATTTTACTATTAACACTTCATCGCCTTCGTCTGCTTAGCACCAAACGATTATTTCACCAGATATGGATGCAAATCGCCCAGGAGGCACTGGAAGCCAGCTAGCTAGCTAATTGGTAGTTACCGAGACATTTACAGCAGGGTCATAAAACGGGGTCCGCATAAGCTTTAGCCTTCATTCAGACTAGCCGTCCGCTCGTCACTCCTGTTCTCCAAACTGATGTGGTTCAAAAAGGCCAACTACGACAGGTAAGATATTTATTATCCACAGCGTTTTCAAAATGTCCTTTTAGTGCGCGTCCTTCCGTACGTGTGTGATCGTCCTCCCCTGCACGCTGCAGACGCCCTGCCTTCCACACGAGCACGGGAGGAGGCTCTGACGCCTTCGCCCGGCCCACTCCTGGTTGTTTAAACATCCTTGTACTGAAATGGCTCCGTTGCTTTTATGGAGACTTCAAGGTGACGGGACCTTGAAGCCCTGAAAGAAGACTTTTTATGGAAATGAAAGCTGATTTATTAGTTGCGGGCTTCTACGTGAAAGAAAATTACAACCACCGGAAAAAAAAGACGGGAAAAAAAAAAAGTCCAACATTTAGTTTCTTTTTAAACGAACGTGTGGCTAAATATAACGAGTGCTGCTGGAGGTTTGTGCTGTTAAAATGTGCTTCATGTCGTGGAGGGTTAAAGCTACGGAGCCCCAAAGTTTTCCCTCCTACAAAAGTACCTCGCAGATGAATCTGCATTTGACCCTTTTGGTTCTGGTCAGGGGTTAGGACACGCCCCCGATACACTCGCGCCTATTTAGAGTCAAAACCCAAAGACAACCTCCACACAGACATATCCTCCCGAGTCTTAAAAAGTCAACTTAGGAGGATTTAAATCAGGCATTTGGGACTTCTCGAAGCCACAGAGGCGATATTAGAGAGAAAGATAACGTCTCATTACTGGAGAAAACCCAGCTCCTCCCCTCTGGCCTCTCCTCTAAGCAGCCTTCTGAAGTACTGAACCCAGCTCCAGCTCCATTTGGTGCGCGGCTCTTCAGTCCCGGGACTTTTTGCTCGCTCCTCGCTGCCTTTTCTGTTCTAACTTCTTTCGGAGGCAGCATTTGGCTCTGATGGTTTCAGGCTCCGGGCTTCCACTGCGTCTCAGGCTGAAAGCAACCCATCCAGCTCGGCTGCTCTCTGGTCCTCAGCCACACTGATGTTCGTTTTACTGGACCACCTATAGGTGTGTGTTTTAACCCATTATTCCCATTATTAAATCACCTCTTCATGTCCTGCAGAAGCCTGGTAATCACCCATTGATTCAAACCAGGTGTGTTGGAGCAGAGGAACAAGTAAAACATGCGGGACGGTGGCCCTCCAGGACCGGAGATGCCCACCCCTGATCTACGGGATCCCTCTCAGGCAGCCGTGTAATCGCATCTGAGCACTCGTCTGTCTGTTAGCGAAACATCTCATGAACCAGTGGACTGATTTGAATAAAACTCTCAGAGAAGGAACCACTGGGTGCGGATCTACGACTGATTAGCTCTTAGAGTCAACCCAATTCAAGACGGGTTAGGGTTTTTGTTCCTCTCGTCTCGTAGGCGACATGTAGGTCTGCTTCGCCTTCTGATAATCTGCAGCTCATTTGTGCAACATCAGTATAATGGCGTGAGAGAAGACGCTCGGAACTCAGGCGGAGCCGCGAGCCGGACTTTGCTCCGAGCAGCTCAGCTTTGAGGCCTTAAACTCATTTTGTGGATTTAAAGCAACATCAAGAATCAAATAATTAAGAGAATGAAAAGCTTTTGTTTTGTTTATAACTTGGCGAATTGGGTTAAAGCGCATGGCGCCCTTTGTGTCACGTTCTTTTTTTTTGTTTTTTAAATTCCCACTAGAGTCTAATTACCGTCTGAGGAGAAGACAAACACTCTTTACCAACAGCGGAACAATAAACTTTTTCTTTTAAGTATGTAACATACAGGATTTTTTCCCTTGTTTTTGCCTTCAGTTCATTTTTTTAATACTCTGTTTACTGATTTTTGTTTTTTTTTTACATTTTAAATCAACAATTAACGAACAGTTCAGAATGATCTGACATCCCGTACCGTTTAACACAGTTTGTTACAGATGAGACAGCTGTACCAGGCGGATTTTTTCAGTTCAAGACATAAAAAAAAATAAAAATCGCCCTCTCTAATCTAGCTTGTATATGTAGGTGGAGCTTCAGCTTTTCCAGTTCAGCAGTATCAGCCTCGTAGCCAGCAGAGTTGGGAACGAGTCCTTTTTTAGTAGGAGAGACAGTAAGTGGAAAAGGCACTTAAGGCATTAGGAGCGTTATCATATCCTGTCCAAAAACGTTAGACGGCGTAAGAAATATTTCCTCTTCGTGGAGGTGTGTGTTCTCGGAGTCGTTCACATGGAGGAGAGCCTGTCGGTTCAAAGCAAATCCTGAGCAGGGCTCTGCAACAGCGAAATAAAGGGACGGACAAGGAACGGCACGGCCTGGCTCATTGTGGGAAATGAGAGATGAAAACAAAACGTAGAGCTGTCGCCTCCCATCACACAGGTCGCAGGATCGCTTCCTGACCTGGAGCCTTTCAGGGTGGAGTTTACATGTTCTCCCTGTGCTCACGTAGGTTTACTCTGAGAACTCAGGTTTCCTCTCACAGACTAAAAACATGCATGTTAGGTTCACTGATAACTCTTAAATTGTCCCTAGGTGTGAGTGTGAATGGTTGTTTGTCTCTATGTGTCCCTGAAATGGACTTGCGACCTGTCCAGGGTGTCCCCCACCTCTCGCACAGTGACGGTTAGAGATAGACACCAGCTCCCCGTGACCCGGAAATGGACGAGTGGATTTAGTATGAACAGCCGAGGCCTTCAGGGGTCGTGGCGGACCATTGTCTCGTCGCTCATCGAAACCCCCGGAATAACGGCGCACTTCATCGTGAATGCTGGAGACAGTCAAATTATGACTTTAACTCAGCTTTAAATTAAAAAAAAACCCACATCTTTATCTCACAGAAGAGTGCTTACTGCGGATGAAAAGAGTCCATGCGTTATCAAGTTCGATAAAGACTTCCATGTGGTTCACCTGGAAGACCGAGCCTCGCAGCACAAAGGCGGACCCCTGCTTGGCGCTTCCATTCGAGCCCGCGCCGACTCCTCTGGTATTGACCGCGAAAACGAATTTCCTTTCAGCGGATAATAAAGTATCTGTCCACTTTACTGAGGCGCAGGGTTGGACTGACTTTGTCAATAATATTGCTGTAGATGTGTTTTCTCAACACGCCTATGCAGCACAGGGGACTCGTCAATACCCAACAATACACCTCTGACCTGTGGGCAAACCTGCCTCGCTCTTCCTTTCAGCTTCCGATTGACATCGATTTCCAAGCAACCTAAAGTCATATATAAATGCGCCAATTGGGGCGAAGTGAACACGGGAATTTAGCTACGAAGTGGCTCATAAGGAGAATAAAAATGACAGGAAAGCGAGGCGAAAACTGGTATTTTCTTTTTCTTGATCGCAATTGTGTTCGTCTGAGTAGTGTTAAAACCATAGATGTATGATATGTGAGGTGCTATTTCGGTGTGTGTGTGTGTGTGTTTTGGTGAGGGAAGGTGGTATCTAGGTCTGCGTGATGAATCTGTTTCAGTGGCAAGCAAGGTGCTGCAAGCAGCGTGCCGTCTGTTAATTCACATTCGCTGCGGGTGGTTACAGTCTGCGGCTGATGACGCCGGGAGGTGTTGAGGAACCGGAGGGAGAAAAAAGGGAGACAGAGACGTGACAAACGAACAAAACTTACATGCGGGATGATCTCAGACATCGCTTGCTGGCAAAACAACATGTATAGTTTAAAAAAAAATAAAAAATAAAAATCCTGCACGGCGTAGCGTTTATAAAAAGAGTCTCTTTTTGGCTCACAGTTATGTGCCAGCTGTGCTTCTTGAAAGAAAACCCTCCCTTGGGCTAAAGGGGTTTTAAATGAAGGAAACATAGCAAATCAAACAGCTCTTGTTTTTGTCTGGTATTCCTCTTTCATTATTTATTTACTTTTTTTTTTTTATTTCCTTATGAGTGTGTTACAGCTTAAAAAGCCTTGGCCGGTCTGCTTGTAACCATGTCGTTACAAATGTAATTGAGCAGGACTGGTTAGGGCCAGTGACTCCATGCTAACATTGTTTGCAAACTTGCTGCGACGAGTTAATACGGGATCGCCCTGGGATCCGATCGTTGTCTTTACCCACTTTTCTGTGCAGGGTCAGTGCAGTGGGGGAGGGGTGGAGATGGTGTCGATCTCCAGCGTTCGTTGGGCAAAAGGCGGGAGCACACCGGTTCGGTCTGCCAGTGACGATTTAGAGTTGCCAAATTACCATAACGTCGTCTTCTCGCTCCGTGGGTGGATACCGGAGTGCCCCGGAGGCGACTCGTGCCGACTTTTCAACCTGCAACCATCTTGCTCTAACTGCTGTGCCGCCATGTTCCGAGTGCCTGTGCTTCACGAAGAGGACAGATCTTCCTCTGGACAAACGGTACTGCTACGGAAGAGGAGTACCGTGACAGAAAACAGGTCTCAGTTTTCAGTTAGAAAAGACAATATATGGTCGGACTTCCTTATTCAGTATTCTCAAAATGCTTCAACCAGGATTCAAGTATGATTAGTATTGAGTTCAGTCTTTTACAGTAAAAATCAGCGACTCTGAGGACAAGAACATTAGTGCATGTATCTTGTTCAACCCAAGCACTTGATTAAAAGCGAGTCTCCTTGTGCCTCTTACCTGAAACTGTGTCTGGTTCTATATATCTATATAAATTACTGGCCACCAAAATGGTCAAGCTAACCCATTATGGAAACAAATGAACGGCTGAGAAGAGCAGGATACTTTTTTTTCTGTTTTAACACTTAACCGATAAAGAAGAGAAGCTTAAAGTCAAGCTAAACCTCCAGACAAGCTAACAGGGAGTTAGCTCACGATGTGCTAACGGAGACAAATGAACAGTCAAGGACAAAGGGACAAAACTTTTTGGTTCATTCCAGGGAATAGACACTGATAAAGAAGAGACGTTTAAAGCCAAATCTCCACTACATCATCGAACCAAGCTAACGCTGTGTTAGCGTGTCCAGAGAGCTAATATGACAAATCGAGAGAACTTCCATTATCAGTTTCACTGAAATCCGGTTAAATACGTGACCTCGGGTATTCTCTTTCCACATTTTTGGTTGGAAAAAGTTCACAAAAAACTGTGGCACCAAGATTATATGTAGGAACTTCTTCTAGCCCACATTTTACTCCAAGACTAGATCCATTATTTGGTTTCAGGGAGTTCCCACCCTCCATCTTGGTCGTTCCATCCCGCCCACCCTCCCTCCACTAAGCGAAGGGCACTTGAAGCTACGGACCAGCTCGTCCTGCAGGAATTAACGGTGCCATTTTAAAAGCCTCGCGACCGCGCCCTCTCCCTAGCACCCTGGAAGACGAGACAAAAACGCTAAATGGCGAAGAAATAGAAATGAAAGGCATTTTTCAAAACGGCAAAGTGTATCTACACTCCAGCAGGATCAAATTGGCTTTACAAAAGACATCTCTCGGCTCAGCATGCTGGAGTGTACAGACACTGAGCTCATATAAGTAAAATTAGCAGGAGCAGTAATCTCAGCTGGAGAGGTTTTGATCTCTCAGCCATCATGTCTTCATTAAAGTATTAACCAATGATTGCGGCACCCCCAAGCAGCTGTATTTATTTCAGCAGCATTTATAGCCCGTTCATGCAATCGCGCCCTTTGCCAGTGGTAAACTTTCTTACAGAGCTGGCTCGCATGGCGGTGTTCATGAGAACATTAATCTACATATTCCCCTCTTCCTTGTTTTCCCATCTGCCTCTGGCCGGCCATTAGCAATGATTGTGCATCACCAGACATTCATTCCGCTAATGTGGGATGGAACTGCTACTGCATTTGATATATTGGACGTCTCGCCCATTTGCCTCCTGTACTTTTTTATTCTTTGCCCCCGCCTGCCTCAGATGCCACGGGAAATCCATACGGCGAAGACGGTTCAGAAGCATACGCCCGAGATTGCGTCAAGAGGAGCAGTAGCAGAGAGCCGCAGCGGCGAAGAGATGTAATTCACCCAAACAAAGATTTATTTTTAGCGGCTAGTTTGGATCACACATCCTAACTGGTTTATAGCTGCCACCTTCCCATTTCCTGCCGCGTAAAAGACAAAGAAAATGTACAGCCGCGTGGCATAAATCAGAAACTATTACGGTGAGGGCTTGACAGGGAGCAACTGAGGCCACAAACAGGCACATGACATATTACTCTCATTTATGCTCCTTTCCTCTGTCTCCTTCCACATGCTGACCCATCTCTGGTGCTGACCCAGAAAAAGACGAGAGAGGAAGAGCAGCGTCCCACCTCCAGCCTGCCACCGGCAGAGCCTCGTATCGTTTCTCCTCATTCTTCAGCTACACTAGGGTGGGTTGGGGGCGCTGGGCGGCTCGTGCTTCCCCGGAGTCGATCATCGCTCAGCGCATCTCGCGGGCTCCATTCGTCTCCGCTCCTTCCCAAATCGTACAAGGATTTTCTCCTCTAGGGCGGCAGTTGTTGTCTTAAATCCGCCGAAGATGGAAAAAAAAAAACCCAACAGATAAATGTGCCTTAAATGTAACATCAGACCACCCCCTGGGAGGGAAATAGACACTAGGATGAGCTCGAGCTGGCTAAAAGAAAAAAAAATACAACTTCTTGTTCCTACGACGATATGTGCCCTGAGGTGACGGACGGACAGGAGGGAATCGGTGTACTGTGGTAGCAGCTCTCCCTCACCTTCACGCTTCATCGTGCATCCTGCTTATTATTTTTCCTCCAAATTAATGAATTAGTTCAGACACCTCTCTCAATCATAGTCTCGGACCCATAAGAAGACACAGCGGGTCTTAAACGCTTTGGATTTTACCGCAGAGATTATCGGGATGTAGGAAAGAGCGATAGTTAGGTCCCCCCCTTCACACGGGATGACGAAACACACTGGAACGATGGATAAAAATCCGCCAGAACGTGAGACTTGACGGGGTCTTCAGGTGGGTGTTAAGGCCACGGTGGGCTTTCCGTTACGATTAGTGGTGGTTTTGAGCGAGCGCAAGACTTCCGTGGCAAGGTAGTGGCAGCATGGTGGCGTGGACTGTGATGAGGTCATGGAAACTGCTCAGTGCAGACATTATACTGGTGTTTGCATCCTGACCTGGTCTGAGAGGGTCACACCAGGGCAGGGGGATAGAGCGTGGTGAGAATGTGGCAATTAGCAGAGAAAAAAATCCCCGATTTGACGAGCACTAAGAGAGCGGCAGGAAGATTTTCAAAATTCGCCACAACGCAACCTCGTTCTAATAGGTTGCGGATCCTGCTTCGTCATCCCGTATGAAGCAGGCCCGAGTGTTTAATAAAGAGCAGGTATTGTCTTTTTTATGAGTTGGTTTGGTTTATTTCCAGACAGTCTTTTTAACCCCCCTGAAGCCCTCAAAAGACAGAGAGAGAGAGAGAGATAGCGAGAGGTAGAGAAGCTCTCGCAACTTCGGGAAAATTTGACCCGAAAGCCATGGGAGGGTTAAACAGAGGAAGCCTTTCAAAAAGACATTCTAGGATTAAACAAAATCTTCTTTGCATTACGCTGGGAAGTGGGTGTAAAGTGAGCTTGAAGTGCGTCAGTATTGTCCAAAGTAAGACCAACTGTCCTCTTCGTCTGTGGAATCTCTATTTTAACGCGACCGCTCATACGCCATAATCCCCCACAAGGGACAACACAGACTGTTCAGAAAAATGGAAAAGAAATAGCCTGCGATAAACAGCTTCGGGATTAATAAGAATCTTGCTCAACATCTCTGCTAATGAGTAGACTTACTGGCAAACCGTGCACCCAAGAGAAAGCTGCTCGTCTTCCAAAACCCACTCTGCGCATGTGCTCGTTGGCACCTTGACGCCGCAGCTAAAACGACACAAGAGCTTACGCAAGACTATGCATGGCGTAAAAAAAAAAAAAAAGGGAACCGGAGTCTCTGGTGTTTCCGGCTCCCAAAAAATCAACAAGGCGCCTTCTACCTTGCAAGCCAGCTGGAAATCTTGCGCGATCTGAAAAGATCTCAATTAAGGGGGAACCTGCCCTCGCTTAGACGTGAGCAGGAAGCTGCAGGTTTTTAGGTGCAGTGACGGAAAACAATGAGAAATACTCCCTTCAATCTGATGTAACTGAGTACACGAAGCTGCTAGAACATTAGCTATTATTTCATTAAAAGAGTAAAAAAAATGACAATAAAAAATGGTTTCCATGTTTTTGCTATTTTTCTCCAACGAGCCTTGGCAAGAGTTTGATTCAGAGGCAACTGTCTTTTTTGTCTTTTGATCTGACTAGTTTAAGTTTTGACAAATAAATGCTTAGACAATCTCAATCGGGGAAAAGAATCATCCACTAGTTTGTCCCAGATTATGTCTTTTTGCCACAGTGGTATACCGTACAGCGCAAAACTAGAATCCACCACCTCCGTCTTTAGAGTTTGCTTCCAAGGAGTCGAACTGTCTTGTAATCTTTTTTTGGGCCTCATCATTGGTTCTCCAGGGAGTTTTCTTTGGACATTGGCTAAAAATGGAGAAAGTGGACAAATGCAGGACAAGAGCAGACGTGTCAGGCCTGAGAAACTATGGGACAGCGTCTGAAAGTCAAGTTTTCTTTAAGAAAGACGAAAAATAAACCCGGTAAAGATCTGAGATCCTTCAGTTGACCATCTACTAGAAGTCAGAGGGGGTTTTATAATTACTATGGTTGCTAGGAATGGATTTTATCATTTAAAACAGTTTATACATTAGCGTTTTCACCAGTAACAGTCTGAAATATCTAAACTGCCGTGAACAAGCAAACATAACAATTAAGCAAACAAGGATAGCTGCGGCATTACCAGTGTCGGAAGACACAAGTGTAAAATGTAGCAAACTAAGTGCAAGTATCTAATGAAGTACATTATTTTGGAAGACAAGACTGGTTATACCCGGAGTTCTACACCGACTGATTGCAATTTCCTGCGAGCGCAAAAGGTGCTTGCAATTATTGTGATTTACGATGAGATAATTTGCTGTTTGCACTTATTTCACGAAGCCAGCTAATGTACAAATGTTGCAGGTTTTTTTTGTGTTGTTTCCTATGCGAAGGTTTGCCCCGGCGTGCTCGTTCCGCAGCTCCCGTGTTTGTTCAGTGCTCGGCAAATGTTGTTGTATCAGCTGAAGCGCTCATTGAATATTATCCGCCTTGGCCAGACTCACTGCACCGGCTGGTGTTCATCGGATTTTGCTAGTACACACACTGTGGAAGGTGGAAGGGTGTGTGTGTGTGTGTGTGTGTGTTTTTGTGGGGGAAAAAAATAAAATAAAATAAATAAAAAAATAAAAATAAACCAAACATCTGTTTGGAGTAAAACGCAGTTACACACAGTCACTTGGAAGCGCGTGGACACAGACGAGGGCAGACACACACACACACAGTATCTGGAAATGGCATTGAGCATCTGTTTGGACAGAGGCAGCGCATTCAGTGAAACACTGGCAGGGGCCCTGCATTGGCCACGAGAAGCTTTTCCGCCGCTGCAGGGTGACCGGGCGAGCGAGCACATGTCCCTTTGTCTGCGCGCTACAACCACACACACTTACACACACACACGCACGCACACTTTCAGCAATGCAAATTCAGCTCCCCTCATCTCCTCCGCTGACATCACCACTCCCTTCTCCCAAGTCACCCATAAAACCCTCATGCTTTTAGCAGCATTCTGAAGCATTTTAAAAAGCCATTTATTTAACAGCATAATTATCTGTGTGGCGCTGGGGTTATCTGGAACAGGTGGCAGCTGCTAAGAGGACGAGGAGAAAGAAAAAAAAAAAAAAAAAAAAAAATTCCAAAGTTCTCGGAAAAACAATCTGTGGCACATTTTTTGCGACAGTTCCTACACGGCTGGACGGTAACATTTCGCCCGTTCTCAAAGCAAACAAAACAGATTGCCAGTCGCCCCAAAAAGAAACAAACGAACAGCTCGTCCCGAGCGTTTGTCGGGCTGCGGGGCTAATTCTGCGGACGGCAAATGTGAAGGTGACATCCTCTGCCAGTCTGTCGTGTCTCATCAGAGCAAACGTGTCTCTGCGGAGGGCTGCCAGTTTAGCGTTAAGCGCACACATACATTAAATCAATGCCGCTCGGCTGAAGCAGCTCATTTGCGACGCAGACGGCTCGGTTGGGGTTAAAAGGTGCGCCGCTTCACGTCGCGGCGCACGATCGGCGCGAGACGCCGCAGACAGGATGGGGAGGCGGCGTCAGAAAACGCAGGGAGGGAGATGTGGAGAGGAGGTAAGCCAGGACCCCCAGAGGAGCTTCTCGAGTTATTTACACTTGCAGAATCTGGTCGCCCTCCCTCCGATCCCTACCCTCATCAAGAGAAACCAATTAAAAGTCTCTTCATTTAATGTTTACCTTAATTAACTGTTACAATTAACAGCTTTACAAAGTCCTGTTGTGCCTTTTTTTTTTTTTTCAATTAAAAGCTACATGTGACAAAGGTTGCAATCAACTCCCATAAATCAGGCAGATGATTCTCCAGTGACGGGCTGGGGGTGTTGAGGAAGCGGCCATTGTAGGGGCAAGTTGTGACCGATTCTCAGCATCCACTCGTGTGTGTGCTTTTGTTTTTGGCTCACGCTCGCGTGTTCCCATGCTCAGATGTGCGTGCGTAGGTGTCCGGCACTCCAACCGGCAGAGCTCACACTGGTCAGCAGATTGTTGGGCGAGACCCAGCGGACCATTAGCCGTCCGGCGCTGCCAGGGCCACGAGCGCTGATAATGACAGGTGGCGCACGCGCCCCGGAGGGTCTGACAGGCCCAGGGCACCGTGCCATGTAACGACAGCTTTTACTACTGGCACCGGCGGCCGCGCTGACAGCCCTTAACAATGGCTCTGACGCAGCCGTGGCAGAGGTATCCCTAGCAGAGTCGGTGGTGTGGTGGGGTGGGG
>NC_051438.1:9711039-9712241 GCF_001649575.2 Kryptolebias marmoratus
TCCGCCCCAGTGCGGGCCCAGGTGATAATTCTGGTTATCACAATAACAATGAGCCTTCATTATTCAGCTTATTTTAACAACAGAAAGGGCTGCTTGCCGACAAATTCACGCTCGGGGTTTTGTTCGGGACATAAAGGTACTGACTGGCTTCCTTTTCTTCCCCCCCTTGTCTCCAGGTTTTTGTTCTCCCGGGCTTTCGAGCTGCCCATTCATGAAAGCCGGTGTCTTTTTCCGATGCCTGCGAAGACACATTATAGATATTTCTGTTTTGAAAAGTTCTGCTTCCCTCCCCCCCCACTCCCCCCACCTCTCTTATAGGGAACTATATTCTTGTCAGTAGACCTGTGTTATAGCTGGATTTTATATCACCCTTTCAAAATCTATATTCCTCTGACCTAGTTGCACACAGAGGGGGAAAAAAAAACCAACAAACCGTAGGAGCATATGTGGGCTTCTGAGTGTCCATACAGGCACCTTTGTGCCCTCCACCCCACTCCTGTCCACCGCAGAACACTCTGATTTCCACTAATCTCTCCGTCCACTCTCAGGCCCATTGTTCTTTTCCGCTGTGAGCTTAATCACGTGCCACTCACCGCGCTCTCCTCTCGTTTTTAATGCTCCAACGGCGCCAAGGGCTAAAAGCAGTTTTAAGCCCCGCATATTTTGACGGTTTATGAGAAGAAGGGGGGGACAGCTCTCCTCTCACCTCCTCTGCTGTAGGTGAACGGTGGGATCGCGGCTGGATGCGGCTGCTTATTAAAACGGCAAGTGGTGGCTGGAGCGTGTGATGTTTCCATCACACCGTTTATGTACACAGACGGCCTGTAGGCAGCGAGTGGACGAGGGCGAGATGAAAGCTACGGCTGATGTTCGGATTTGATGACTGTTGCCATGGCAGCGAGATGAGAATGGAAAAGTGGCGAAAGCGTTTAGAGGGAGACAGAACAGAAAATTATCCCTTTTTTTTTCCTCCCCCCCTCTCCCCTTTTCTCTTTTAACTCTGTCCCACGCTGCTTTCTTTCACTCGTAAGCCCCCCCCCAATCAGCCTGCAGTACAGTCCAGTAGGCCCTCGTTTGAATCAGTGAGCTGTAAAGGTCCATCATTAGGACAACAAGGTGGGGTCCGACATCCTGACAGCTTGTCAGAACCGGAGGCTTGCATGGCTAACTGTGTGATGAGACTTGCTATTAACTGGGGGGGG